>NC_092382.1:66674682-66885741 GCF_030028105.1 Mobula birostris
GATTTCTTAAGTTTGGCTCGGCTGGGGGGGCTATCACCCCCTATATTAAGCTGCTAGCTGAAGCGAGAGTTACACAAGGTTAGATGACTGAGTGAATCCTTTCCCACATTCACAGCAGGGGAACGGCCTCTACCCAGTGTGAACTTGCTGGTGTCTCTGCAGTTGAGATGACCAAGTAAATCTCTTCCCACAGTCTGAGCAGGTGAACGGCCTCTCCCCAGTGTGAACTGACTGGTGTGCTTGTAGGTGGGATGACTGAGTGAATCCTTTCCCACACTCTGAGCAGGTGAATGGCTTCTCTCCAGTGTGAACTCGCTGATGTTCCTTCAGTTGAGATGATGAAGTGAATCCCTTCCCACATTCCAAGCAGGTGAACGGCCGCTCCCCAGTGTGAACTCGCTGGTGCGCCATTAGGGTGGATGACTGAATGAATCCCTTCCCACAGTCTGAGCAGGTGAATGGCCTCTCCCCAGTGTGAACTCTCTGATGTGCCTTCAGTTTAGATGACCGAGTGAATCTCTTCCCACACACTAAGCAGGTGAATGGCCTCTCCCCTGTGTGAACTGACCGGTGTGCTTGTAGGTTGGATGACTGACTGAATCCTTTCCCACACTCTGAGCAGATGAACGGTCTCTCCCCAGTGTGAATTCGCTGATGCACCTTCAGTTGATATGATGAAGTGAATCCTTTCCCACAGTCCGAGCAGGTGAACAGCCGCTCCCCAGTGTGAACTCGCTGGTGAGATATTAGGGTGGATGACTGAGAGAATCCTTTCCCACAGTCTGAGCAGGTAAATGGCCTCTCTCCAGTGTGAACTCTCTGATGTGCCTTCAGTTGACATGACCGAGCAAATGCCTTCCCACAGACTGAGCATGTGAATGGTCTCTCTCCAGTGTGAACTCTTTGATGTATCTTCAGTTGAGATGACCGAGTGAATCCCTTCCCACAGTCTGAGCAGGCGAACGGCCTCTCTCCACTGTGAACTGACTGGTGTATCTTCAGATTAGATGAGCAAGTGAATCCCATCCCACAGTCTGAGCAGGTGAATGGCCTCTCTCCAGTGTGAACTCTCTGATGTACCTTTAGTTTAGATAACCGAGTGAATCCTTTCCCACAGTCTGAACAGGTGAATGGTAGCTCTCCGGTGTGAACTAACTGGTGTCTCAGTAGCTGAGATGACAAAGTGAATCCCTCCCCACAGTCTGAGCAGGTGAACGGCCTCTCCCCAGTGTGAACTCGTTGATGTACCTTCAGTTGGGATGAGCAAGTGAATCTCTTCTCACAGTCTGAGCAGGTGAACGGCCGCTCCCCAGTGTGAACTCGCTGATGTACCTTCAGTTTAGATGAGCAAGTGAATCCCTTCCCACAGTCTGAGCAGGTGAATGGCCTCTCCCCAGTGTGAACTCGCTGATGTACCTTCAGTTTAGATGAGCAAGTGAATCCCTTCCCACAGTCCGAGCAGGTGAACCGTCCCTCCCCGGTGTGAACTCGCTTGTGAGCCATTAGGTCAGATGACCGAGTGAATCCTTCCCCACAAATTCAGCAGATGACCAGCCTCTGCCCAGTGAGAACTGACTGGTGCGTCCACAGGTGGGAAGACTGACTGAATCCCTTCTCACACACAGAACAGGTGAATGGCCTTGCCCAGTGTGAACTTGCTGATGTACCTTCAGTTGAAATGACTGAGTGAATCCATTCCCACTGTCTGAGCAGATGAGTGGGAACTCACCCGTGTAAGATGACGGGCGTGCCAGTCGGTCAGATGAGCGAGTGAATCCCTCCCCACAGTCTGAGCAGGAAGGATGATGGAGTGAATCCTTTGCTCCACTTCTTAAATATCTGGACAGAGACAGCAAAACTAGCGTGTTGTGTTCAACGTTCCCGTAGACAAATTCCTTGTCAGTTTTAACCTGTAAAAAGATTTACAAAATCCATCAATGGGTGTAGGACGACATTTCAGATGACATCACTTGAGTTGTCAAGGTGTGATCTGATATCACGCTGTTACAGTGAAGTTCAACCCAAGTTGGAAGGAGAGATCATCTAACTGGGCACAGTGCTGGTATCTGTAATGACCATCAAATTCTCTGATGCTCTTCCTATCTCTGTAAGAATGGGGCATTTCTGTCATCTCCAATCTGTGACCTGGCCCCACAGTTACTGAAACCCTCTCGCACAAATTCCGGCAGTGCATTCCACACTACCACCACTCTCTGTGTAAAACACTTACCCCTGACATCCCCTCGGTATCTATCTCCAAGTACCTTAAAACTATGGCCCCTCGTGTTAGCCATTTCAGCCCTGGGAATAAAACTCTGTCTATCCACACAAACAATGCCCCTCATCATCTTATACATCTGAATAAGGCTCTGAACATAAACAAGGAAATTATGCATTGCTTTGAGGATTTGTTAGAAGTATACACAATTATGAGGGTATAGATAGGGTAAATGCAAGCAGCTTTTTCCAGTGAGGTCGGTGGGATGACAACCAGAAGTTGTGGGGAAGTGGTGAAGGTGAAAATTTAATGGGAATATTTGGAAAAGCTCTTCGCTGAAATGGTCGTGAGTGTGTGGAATGAAATGCCAGCTCAAGTGGTGAATATGAGGTCAGCTTCACCATTTCAAAGAAGTTCAGATGGGGGTCTGGATGGTAGGGGTATGGGGGGCAATGGTCCCGGTGCAGGTAGCTGCATTAGACAACTTAAATGTTTTTTTTGGCATTGACTAAATGGGCCAAATAGCCTGTCTCTGTACTGAACTTCTCCATGTTTCTATGACAGAGAAGCTGGCCAAACTTGTTTGGAAGGGTAGAGGTAGGAGTGACAATGGAGCAGCAATGGCTGGAATTTCTGGGAGCAATTCGGGAGCTG
Source organism: Mobula birostris (assembly GCF_030028105.1). Classification (NCBI taxonomy): domain Eukaryota; kingdom Metazoa; phylum Chordata; class Chondrichthyes; order Myliobatiformes; family Myliobatidae; genus Mobula; species Mobula birostris. The sequence continues at coordinate 66,677,555 of NC_092382.1, forward strand.
AGTGATCGATACATCCAAAAGAAGCATTGGAAAGGCAGGAGGACACAACCGTGGCTGAAATGAGATGCCGAACCAACAGAAAAGCCAAAGGGATGGCAAAATATAGAGCAAAAACTATTGGGAAGCTTTTAGAAACCTACAGCAGATGACTAAAGAAAAGTCAGATGGGCTCAGGGCATGGAATTATGATATTGATTAATGAGTTTTGGTAGCACCCAACAGTCTGAGGCATTTCGAGGAACAAAATATCCCGGGCCTCAATATCTCTTGAAAACCAAAGTTCCCTGCACCAGTTACCTTTCAACTTTTATTTTGGCAGGCACATACAAACTCTACACCCTCAAAATTTCACTTCTGAAGGCCTCCCACTTACCAAGTACTCCTTTGCCAGAAAACAGCCTGTCCCAAACCACACTTGTCAGATCCTTTCTGATACCATCAAGATTGACCTTTCTGCAATTTAGAACCTCAACCCATGGTCCAGACCTTTATTTTTTTTATCTTTACTTTGAATTTCATGGCATTATGATCACTAACTTCTGTCACCAGCCCTGGATCATTTCCTAACAGCTCATTGCACACTTCTACATCAGGAATTCTACATACTGATTAAGGGCACATTTGACAAACTCTACCCCGTTTAGTCCTTTGACAGTATGGGAGTCCCAGTCAATATATGTAAAGTTAAAATCACTTACTGACTCCACCTTCGTTTCTTGGCATGGTCTGCGATCTCTCTACAAATTTGTTCCTCTAAATCCCTCAGACTGTTGCATGCAACCAAGTCCCAATAATGGCTACAATATCAGAATTCCCTGTCCTGTGCTCCTCTGGATTTCGTACAATGCTTCATGCATTGTGATATACACAGCTCTGCACATTCATTGCACCATGCTCGAACATTTGATTGCTTACTCTATGTGACGTCTGAACAACATCTGACTGGTGTCAAGAAAACAAACTCTCCCTGATTGTCACAAAAACAAAGGAGCTGATTGTGGACAACAGGAGGAATGGAGACAGGCTAACCCCGATTGACATCAGTGGATCTGGGGTTGAGAGGGTGAACAGCTTTAAATTCCTTGGCATAAACATCATCAAGGATCTCACATGGTCTGTACATACTGGCTGTGTTGTGAAAAGAGCACAACAGCACCTCTTTCACCTCAGATGGATGAAGAAGTTTGTGGTGGAGCCCCAAATCCCAAGAACATTCTACAGGGACACAATTGAGAGCATCCTGACTGGCTGCATCACTGCCTGGTATGGGAACTGTACTTCCCTTATTCGCAGAAACCTGCAGAGAGTGGTGCGGACAGCCCAGCGCATCTGTAGATGTGAACATCCCAATATTCAGGACGTTTACAGAGACAGGTGCGTAAAAAGGGCCCAAAGGATATTGGGGACCTGAATCACACAACTACAAACTGTTCCTGCTGTTTAACATTCAGGAAAAGGTACCACAGCAAAAGGACCAACAGGCTCCAGAATATCATCTTCCACCAGGCCATCAGACTAATTAATTGATTTCTCTGTTATATTGACTGTCCTATGTACAAACTATTTATTATAAATTACACATTGCACATTGAGACAGAGACATAACATAAAGATTTCTACTCCTCATGTATATGAAGGATGTATGTAATAAATTCAATTTAATTCACCCTCTCCAATATCTGTTCTGTCATTCTGGCTCCCTTTCCCCCTACAACTTTTGTTAACCACATCACCCCTCCCCCCACACTAGCACTAGCAAGCCTTACCACTAGGATATTAGCCACTCTTGTTCTGTTTCCCTAACTAACAAATCCCCTATCACCCTTTTGACTTTCCTCTGCCAGGTAATCCCCCCAACAGTTTCTAAAGTGGTCCACCTCTTGTTGTGGGGGATGACCACAAGAGTACTCTGCGATGGCTATTAAAACTCATTCCACTTCCTGATGCTCACCCAGTTTCCTGTGTCCTGCACCTTGGGTGAAAATCACCTCTCTTCATGTCATAGCTATCGCCCAGCCCCTCAAACTCCCGGATGATCCAGAATTCATTCATTTCCAGCTCCAACTCCTTAGAGTGAAGGGTTACAAGCTGTAGCTGGATGCACATCTTGTAGGTGAAGGCATCAGGGACACTGGAGGTCTCCCCACCTTCCCACCAATGTCACCTGTAATTTGTAACAACCAGTGTGCACATAAATCTTGTACTGTGCATTTTTCACCCAGTGACAACGTGCACAGTGAATTTTATACAGAGAGGTATTCATTTTAACAGCTGGCAAATCACTGTCAATAGGAACTTTGATCTCCTCCGGGTTTGATCGAGTTCATCTGCACTCTCACACAACCTATGTAGCAGGCCTGTAATGGGTAATGAAGGATTTTCTCACCAGAGCTTTTGCACATTGTCCATATGTGCTTTGCTTGCTAAAATACGCTTCAAAAAGTCAGATTTCCACATATCACTACACTTCTTCCCAGTTGCAAATTGTCCAGCAACTTTTGCATCACCGCAATACACACAGGTAACACCAGTTTCTGTATTGTACATAAATATTTCCCCTGAACCCTCCCCCAAATGTGGTGAACTCATTGATGGTAATGCCAATGAATATAAAGGGAGGCGCAGTAGTCTGTCTCATTGGAGTCTGGCACATTTGTGATGTGAAAGCTATTTGTTGCCCAGGACAAAGGTGTTTGATATCATTATCTTCACAGAGTGAATGGGTCAAAACATGTCCTCACGGGTAGAAAGGTCCAGAACAAGATGAGGTGAAACAAGCAACACACACAAAATGCTGGAGGAACTCAGCAGGCCAGGCAGCATCTATGGAAAAGTGTACTAATGCAGAATTCCGGCAATTTATGGGTGTTGCTTGCATTTCCAGCATCTGCAGATTTTCTCTTGTTTGTGATTGGAGGTAGAACAAAGGTGATTTTCTCAACTGGTGATGTAAAAGATTTTGTTCCCTTTCTCCAAATTCCTAATCATTGCACTTAGACAGCTGGAGCTCAGCTCTGTCTGAGAGATCCATCGGCTCCCATTCCCTCATCAGCCGGAAGCTCCCTGGGGTCAGGGTAGGGATCGTGGGGCTGAGAGAGGGAAGAGAACAGGACTGTCCCAGGATTGCGGGGTCATAGTGTCCGGATTCACAGCAATTGCCCCTCAGTCGGTGGTGAAAACGGTCGCACGCAGAAACACTTACCAGCAGCGATATCCGAGGCCTTTTGTGTACTGCGCATGCGTGATATTCGGGACCATCTGCAACCCTGACGCCTGCGCATTCGATCGGTGCTTCAGCGACAGCGAAAGCTGTTACGCTGAGCTTTCAAGTTAATCACGGTGCCATTGAAAGTTTCTGCAAGCACCGGTCCAAGTACAAACCCCAGTTTTTTTTGTGTAGAAAACTCAGCACCTCTTTTAACGCAGAAAGCACTCCCTTAAAACAATACAATTAATATCAGCAAACTTTCCGCGTGTTTAATGCCAAAGTAGAACTTTCTTACAAATGCAGATATAAAACATAAGAGATTCTGCTGTTGCTGGAAATGCAGACATATACACATAAAATGCTGGAGGAACTCTGCAGTTCAGGCAGCAACTAAGCAGAGGAGTACACAGCCAATGCATGCTGAAGGGGCTCGGCCTGAACGCTGCCCATTTATTCTTCTCCGCATTGACTGCCTGATCTGTTGATTTCCACCAGTATTTTGCAGAAATTAAACACTTTTTTTCGATCAACCAGTTTCCAAATGTTTCTGATCTTTCATTTTAGCCGCATCCTGCTGATCTGATTCCTCTTCCTCCTCCTCCTTGTAAACTCTAGTTCCCATCTCTTCCTGGAGCCCCAAAGTCCTGACTCAGGCTGGTAACAGAGTTTCTGACTCTGCTCCATCGAAGATTCACTCGTTAGTCTGCTGTCAGACTTTAGCAGTGCATTGCAACAACCCAGCTGTCTGAGGCACAGTCCTTTGAAATTAGTGAAAATGACACCAAAAGTTGAAAAGAGCAGGGGAGGAGGAGTTTAACCGCCTTAGTCCGGAGCCCCGAAGAACGTGAAAACCACAGTGAGCCCATCGTCTTATTCCGTCTGGAGAAAATCATGCAGGAAATTCATGCAGGTGTATAAGATAATGAGAGGCATTGGTTGTGTGGATAGCCAGAGGCTTTTCCCAGGACTGATTTTCCTTCCTGATGTGAAGTTGCTGATGTTGCAGCAGCTGGGATGATTGAGTAAAACTCTTTGCTCACTCCGGACAGAAATGTGTCCTCTATTTATTGTGAACTCACCGGAGCAACACAAGGTGGGTTAACTGAATGAGTCTTTTCGCACACACGGAGCAGGTGAACGGCCGCTTCCCAGTGCGAAGCTGTTGGTGTATCTGCGACGGCCGACTGAATCCCTTCCAAACTGAGAGACAGTGAATGACATCACACTGCTAGCAACGTCATGGCAATGTACCCAATCAGATCACGGACATGGACACGTGATCGGGCTCTCCTTGTAGCGAGTGGGGCGCTGTCTTCTCCAGCATCTCCGCCTCCACATTCAAGGATCGGCGGCATTCAAGCGCTGGTGAACTGACAGATACAGCGGAACTTACGGGCTGTTGTGTTTGTGATTCACATACACAAATCCTTTGACTTTACTACACTGTTAAAAGTTTACAAAGCCCGTCAGTGGGTGAAGGACAACATTTCAACAGAAAATTTCAGTCTCCATGGTTATTTCTGATAAAAACAATTTCACAGCTCAAAACAATTCGGAGGAACAAGAAAGACACACAAAAAAACGCTGGTGGAACGCAGCAGGCCAGGCAGCATCTATAGGAAGAGTTACAGTCGACGTTTCGGGCCGAGACCTTCGTCAGGAGAAACTGAAGAAGAGATAGTAAGAGATTTGAAAGTAGGAGGGAGAGAGGGAAGATCCAAAATGACAGGAGAAGACAGGAGGGGAGGGGTGGATCAAAGAGCTGGAAAGTTGATTGGCAAAAGGGATACGAGGCTGGAGGAGGGAGAGGACCTTGGGAGGAGAAGCCTGGGGAGAGAGAAGGCGGGAGGGAATCCCGGAGGGTGGACAGCAGGCAAGGAGTTATAGTGAGAGGGAGAAAAACGAGAGAGAGAAAAAAAGGGGAAAATAACAAATATATTTTAAAAACATAAATAACGGATAGGGTGTGAAGGGGAAGAGGAGCATGAACGGAAGTTAGAGTGGTCAATATACATGCCATAGGGTTGGAGGCTACCCAGACGGAATATGAGGTATTGTTCCTGCAACTTGAGTGTGGCTTCATCTTGACAGTACAGGAGGCCGTGGACAGATATATCAGAATGGGAATGGGACGTGAAATTACAATGTGTGGCCACTGGAATAACACGACCCTTCTTGGGCCTGCAAGATGTCCCAGTCGGTGTTGTAGGGACCGGTGCTTGGAGCCCAGTTGTTCCCAAACTGTCAACAATTTGGCTGATGGACCAAATAAATATTCCTCAGTCTACTATTGACAAAAAAATGTATATTTATATCCTGAAAATGAAACCAACTGTATATTAGACCCGAGGGTTTCGGGAGTTTGGAAAAATTAAATAAGGGTGTCTGTGGGTTTTTGTTTCCCGGGGTTTGTTTCCACGCCCTGATATCGATGGAGTGAAGCGGGAGTTCAGAGCCGACACAGCGGGGTCCGATACAGGTCAGACGGGGTAAGTTACAGGCGACACTCCGCTTCGGGACCATCAGCACTGGAACATTTAGAGTAACGCTGCAGTAATTCGGGTCAGAGAGAATATTAAATAAAACCAACACGGGAACTTTTTGATCCGATCCCCTGACAGAGTGTGAAGGAGCCGCGGCGAAGAGTACTTGCAGAATTTAAAATAAGCGAGCCGAGCCGGGTCCGTGTGGGCGGAAGCCGAGGAGGAGATCGATGCCTGTGAACGGGGGAAGTAAATCTGCAACGAGCTTTGGAAACTGTCCATGGAAAGTCGGAGACAGCGGGGCTGAGCGGTACCGGACAGTGTGAACAGATGTGACCGGATCGCGGGAATCATTGTCGCTGAGAAAGTTGCCGAGGCTTTCCCGGCTTTGCATATCAGTCAGAAACCCGATGGACAGAGAATTACACTAATTTTCCAAAGCGTTCCCGGCCTCCTTCCCGAAACCTGCTCTCCGTGCAGCGCCCCGGACCGGAACGTTTCTCCCGGCATCGGCACCTTTGAGGCGCCGGCGATCGCCGCCTTCCGCGTTTTTAAACCTTCGGGAATGAGCTGTTCTCCATTTCCAGCATGTCCCTGCCCCGAGACCCACGGAGCGGACAGACAGCAACTCACTCGCTCTCTCTGTTGTTTCCCAGTGAATTTAGTGGCGACGGTGATCCTGTCCCGGGGAAAGTGCGGCCTCTCCACCCGCACCACTCGCTACCTGGTGGCCATGGCAGCGGCGGATTACTGACCATCGTTTTTGCGGTGATATTGTGGCGGGTCGGTTATTATTACTTCCCCGGACTTTCCTGGACATCACCCCCGTGTGCAGTGTGATCTCTGTCCTGGGAGAGGCAGTCACAGACTGTTCGGTCTGGTTTACCGTCCCTTTTACATTTGATCGGTTTGTCGCCATTTGTTGCCAGAAGTGGAAAATAAAATATTGCACCGGGAAAACTGCGGCTGTGGTTCTGACAACAACCGGCGTTCTGCTCTGTTTTAAAGATATGTCTAACTTCTTTATATATCGTCCCGCGAAAGTGATCAACTGGGACTGTATTCGAAAGCCGGGCCACGATACGGATCCCGGGGGGGGGGGGGGGGGATATCGGTGGTTTTCTACCGTCCTAACGCCATCACACCCGTTCGTGTTAATACTACTGTTCAACGCCCTGACAGTCAGACACATTTTAGTGACTAGTCGCGTCCGTAAGGGGCTGAGGGGTCAGAGCAAGGCGGAGAACCGCAGTGACCCGGAGATGGAGAGCAGGAGGAGGTCTGTGATCTTACTTCTCACCATCTCCGGAAGCTTCATCACCCTGTGGTCGGTGAGTGTTGCCGAATTTCATTACTTCACCATTGCCCGATTGGATCCAAGTAATTACAACTATTCGGAATACATATTTGAACAGTCAGGAGACATGCTGATGATATTAAGTTGCTGCACAAACACTTTTATTTTTGGGGTAACAGTCCAAGTTCAGAGAGCAGTTCATCAGCGTAACGAAATATCCGCTCAGGTCAATTATTCAACTAATTAATAAACAAAATAACTAAGCTCTTCTCGGCGGCGGTTGCAATGTTTTCGATCTTGACTCTACAGAACCAATGATCATCGGAGGAATTGGCAGCGGGGAGAGTAAATCTGGTTTCGAGCCCGAGAGAAACACAGCACAGGAACAGAGTCTCCGACACCCGCACCCCGCCACCTCCTCTCCTACCGATTATTAAACTCATCCTACCTTTTATTTTCAGTTTTCCACCATATTCCCGTTCTCGTCACCGCCAGACCCTTCTCGGTCTGAGAAAGCGAGACAGGTTCTGGGGACATTCAGGAGCAAATCGGCAAAAATGCAACTCATTAGTTACTTTCGTCTTTTGCATAAGAATGAAGTGGAAAAAAAAGTCAACAGTCTACACGAACTTACAGTAAAGCTTGCACTTATCCATCGCATTAGACAACGATGTTACGGAGGAATGTTTAACACCGCAGAACCCATGCATAATTGTGCAAATTTTCACCGAAACCTCCGATGCCTGCTCTGCTTCAAGGAAAATAATGTCATCTCACTTCCTGATTTCTAATAAAATTCCATCCGATCAGATTGCGTGTTGACTCTCCTCTGCATTCACTCCAGTGGAATCGCATGTTTATTTTTATTTTTTATCTCAGCTCAAACTGATAAAAATCGCGGTATGGACACGGACAAGCCCACTGATTTCTCAATCGCTTGGAACTCTCGGCCGATTCTGATGGTGTTGTGTATTGTGGCTGTCTGGAGATTTACATAAATATTGTCGTGCGGGTCGAATTGTTTAATGCTGTTGTGTGGTGACTTTGGAATGATGCCAGTCGTGTATATTACAAATAGGACAATGTATACCCTGCTCGTGTACCATAGCCTTTCATTTTCCTCTTTAAGGTTAGCATATTTCTGCTGTTTCTCACTATTTGATTTTCATGTGTTGTGTGTGTTCGGAATGACTATCCCTATTATCCTGTAATATTAGATCCGGACGGGCTCCAGGTGTTGCCACATCTCTAATCATGGATTGGCCGTAATAGACTCCAAAACTGGATTAGGATTGTATTTATAATAACCCATAGAATGTTTCATAATTTTATATGTTAAAGCAATATTTTGGTGAAAAATGTTTGTCACTTGATTGTACCCGTGTAAGACTGAATTAAACTGTTGCAGGATACTGTAATGTGTGGGATATTTTCTGGTTTCACATGATATATTCTACTTTTATCGTCTTGAATTTGTTAGTTTTTTACTGCCAATTTTTTGATGTCTTTGTCTTAACCACCTGGTCCTGCATTGCGACAAGGAAACATTCTGTTTCTGGGAAGACGTCTCCAACTTTGAGCCAGTCTTTGGACGCTTTCTCGTTGACACCTCGTCTGCTCAGATCGCAGGGATTTCACTATGGACGGTTATGCCTGGTCCGGTTTTAGAGTCAAAATCTTACAAATTATATGATAATCAATACATTATTTCAGACAGGACAATCCATAATAACCATTCAGATATAATATTACAGGATACACAAGCAGGAACAACTCCCTCAATAGATAAAACCATTCCCAACACACACATGTTCCTCAACTAGTGGAGCACCTCACCATAGTCATTGTTTGTGTCATCAGTCAGACAAACAAATTATTTTCCCTGTCAATCAGCTTCCAAATGTTGCTACTCTGACATACATTGCCAAGCCCCACTGCTGATTCCCTTCTCCTCATTGTACATTCTTACCCTGACCATCGTCCAGAGCCTCAAACTCTGCCCTGTGCAGACCCACCTCCGGTTTCTGACCCTGCTCCATTGAACATCCAACTGATGGTTTCCCATTCTGTTCCCATGTCTTTAGAGGACTGTGGTGTTTTCTAACAACCCTTTACAAACAGGGAAAATGACCGATAATGTGGAAATGAGTCATGATTAAGGAGGTTAACTACCAATGTCATTCTTCCTCAGCCCAGAGATACGAGGGGCAAAGAATATCTCAGACAGAACTGCAGTCAGCTTGACTTCTTCAGTCTGCAGAAAATTCAAGGGAAACCTCTTAACTCACAGAGTGGTGACTGTTTGAAACCCATCACCACAGGGAGAGCAAGAGGTGAACAACAGGGAAGGATTGAAAAGGACTGTTGTGGAACAGAATCACTGGCAGGGTCCAGCCGGCCTGAGTCAACTCTCTACTGTACACTAGGTATGTTATAAATTCATTAAGTACTAGAGACAGAGTTTAAAATGGAACTGATTTATTTGTCTCAGATCCAGAATATTAAACTCCAGTCCCATTAAAGGTGAATATGCAGCAGAAGAAACTCCTCCCATGCCCAGTGACCAGGGTGCAGAACTGGGTGTGGTGACCAGCAGCAATAATTGCAGAGTTCAGCACCGACAGTCACTCTCGAAATTGCTTTGAGAAACAATGATGGACAAATATCGAGCATGCAGCTTATTGAAACTTTCTCCCAGTGTGAACCCGGTCGTGTGTCACAAGTGTAACACGCTGTAGGTTTCACTGCTCATGTAACGGCCTTTCTCTAATGTTTCACTGCTGAGGTAATGGTTTCTCTGAAGCAGCAATGTTTAGGTTACGACTAGAGATAACAGGGTTTTGGAGTGCGGGGCTATCCAATGACAGAAATGTTCTTTCTTGTGAGTCTGGAAGAGAGATTTCATGGTCTTTTGCTGGGGAGAGATGAGAAGATGCGAATGAAGAGAGTGGGCCCATTTTCTTTATTTTTGTTTTCTTTACTAACTCTATAGTCAAAGTAAGAATTTTAAATCTCATTCATTTAATCACATATTGTGTACTGTTTATTATTTCGTGGTACTGATTTGTAACAGGGGACACATTACGCAGCATCCACCCAAATGAGATTTCTTAAGTTTTGCTGGGCTGGGGGGCTATCACCCCCTATTTTAAGCTGCCAGCTGAAGCGAGAGTTACATAAGGTTAGATAACTGAGTGAATCGCTTCCCACATTCAGAGCAGGAGAATGGCCTCTCCCCAGTGTGAACTCGCTGATGTAACTTCAGTTGAGCTGAATGAGTGAATCCCTTTCCACAGACTGAGCAGGTGAACAGTCATTTCCCTGTGTGGGCTGACTGGTGTTTCTGTAGGTGATATGATGAAGTGAATCCTTTCTCACAAACTGAGCAGGTGAATGGCCACTCTCCGGTGTGAACTGACTGATGTCTCAGTAGGTGATATGACGAAGTGAATCTCTTTCCACAGTCTGAGCAGGCGAATGGCCTCTCCCCATTGTGAACTCTTTGATGTACCTTCAGTTGGGATGACAAAATGAATCCCTTCTCACAGTCTGAGCAGGTGAACGGCCTCTCCCCAGTGTGAACTCGCTGATGTATCTTCAGTTGAGATGACGAAATGAATCCCTTCCCACAGTCTGAGCAGGTGAACTGCCACTTCCCAGTGTGAACTGACTGGTGTCTCTGTACGGAGGATGATTCAGTGAATCCCTTCCCACACTCTGAGCAGGTGAATGGCCACACCCCAGTGTGAACTGACTGGTGTCTCAGCACTTTAGACGACTGAGTGAATCCCTTCCCACAGACTGAGCAGGTGAACGGCCTCTCCCCAGTGTGAACTCGCTGATGTACCATCAGTTGAGATGACTGAGTGAATCCCTTCCCACAGACTGAGCAGGTGAACGGCCTCTCCCCAGTGTGAACTCGCTGGTGTGCTTGTAAGGTAGCTAACGTTGTGAATCTCTTCCCATAGTCTGAGCATATGAATGGCCTCTCCCCAGTGTGAACTCTGATGTACCTTCAGTTCAGGTGACTGAGTGAATCCCTTCCCACAGACTGAGCAGTAGAATGGCCACTCTCCAGTGTGAACTGACTGGTGTCTCAGTAGATGAGATGACTGAGTGAATCCCTTCCCACAGTCCGAGCAGGTGAACGGTCACTCCCCAGTGCGAACTCGCTGGTGAGCCATTAGGTCAGATGACTGAGTGAATCTTTCCCCACAAATTCAGCAGATGACCAGCCTCTGCCCAGTGTGAACTGACTGGTGTGTCCACAGTTGGGATGACCAACTGAATCCCTTCTCACCCACAGAACAGGTGAGTGGACTTGTCCCAGTGTGAACTTGCTGATGTAACTTCATGAATTGACCTTGAATCCCCACAGTCTGAAAAGGTGAACGGCCTCTCCCCTGTGTAAACTGACAGGCCTGCCAGTCAGTCAGATGATTGAGTAAATCCCTCCCCACAGTCTGAGCAGGAAGGATGATCGAGTGAATCCCTTGCTCCACTTCTTAAATATCTGGACAGAGACAGCAACACTGGTGTGTTGTGTTTGAGATTCCCGTAGATATATTCCTTGTCGTTTTTAACCTGAAAAATGATTTATAAAATCCATCAATGAGTGAAGGACAACATTTAAGACTAGATCATTGGAGTTGTCCAGTTGTGATCTGGCATCACACTGTTACAGTAAAGTTCAACACAAGTTGGAGAGAGAAATCATCTTTTAACTGGGCACAGTGCTGGTATCTGGAATGACCATCAATTTCCTGAAGCTCTTCCTGTCTCTATAAGAATCAGACATTTCTGCATCTCCAATCTGTGACTTGGCTCAGTTTAACACTCTCCATTGGTAATATTCCCTGTTCCCACTGAGCTGCATGGGTGCCTGGCCCCACCGTAACTGAAACACTCTCACACAAATAGCCTTTGTTGACCTGCAGCTGGGATTTTCTATTATCTACTGTCAATGTGAAGTGCCACAGTTATAAAGCCATGTAAACATTTCCTGCCCCGATGAATGGTTGGTCCGCACAGCTGTTAAAAGGAATTACATTGATATTAGTATTATTTCATGACCTTGTCACAGAGTCATAGAAAAGTACAACACAGAAACAGGCCCTTTGGCCCATCTAGTTTGTGTTGAACTATTTAAACTGTTTACCCCTGTACCCCGAATATCCAGGGACCTATACAAACCTCCTAAATGTTGAAATTGAGCTTGCATGCAACAGTTGGGCTGTCTACTCATTCCACATCTGGATGACCGTCTGTGTGAAGAAGTTTCCCCTCATTTTCCCCTTAATGTGTCACCTTTCACCCTTAACCCATGGCCCTGGCTGTAGTCCCAACCAATCTCAGTGGAAAAAGCCAGCTTGCATTTACCCCATCTATAACCCTCATAATTTTGGCACACCTCCATCAAATCTCCCCTCACTCTCTACATTCCAAGGAATAAAGCCCAGACCCGTTCAATCTCTCCTTATAACCCAAGACCTCTAGACCTGGCAAAACCCTTGCGAATTTCCTCTGAACTCTTTCAAACTCTTTTACATCTTTCCTGTAGGTTGGTGATGAAAACTGCACACAATACTCCATATTATGCCTCACCAATGTCTTGTACAATGTCAACATAACATCCATCTCCTCTACTTAGCACTTTCGTTTGTGAAAGCCGATGTGCCAAAATCTTTCTTTCCATCCCTATTGAACTGTGACACCATTTTCAGTGAAATATAGACCTGTATTCCCATATCCATGTCTTCTACAATACTTCTCAGTGCCCTACCAGTCACCGTGTAAGACCTACCCTGGTACGTCCTACCAAAGCACAACACCTCACACTTGTCTGCATTAAATTCCATTTTCCATTTCTCAAACCATTTTTTCCAGCAGTCCAGATCGCACTGCAAGCCATGATAGTCTTCCTCACTGTCCACTGCACCACCAGTCCTGGTGTCATCCACAAATTTGCTGATCCAGTTAACCACACTATCATCCAGGTTACTGATAGAGATGACAAACAACAACAGATCCTGCACTGTGGCACACCACTAGTCACAGGTTTTCAGTCAGAAAGGCAACTATCTGCTACAACACTCTGGTGATGAAGTTTTAAGGGTATTGGGGGATGTAAGAAATGATTCTTGGACTCTTGTAAATAATGGGTTAAAACTAAGTCCAAACTTATGTGTGCTCTGTTCTGGATAGTGTGCAAATTTCTGTTTTGTCCTTCACTGAGGAATCTGCTTGCAGCTTGTTTAGATTAACGACTCACAGATATCTCTTGGGAACGTTATGTAGAGTTGAGTTCTCATGAGACACGAATTGAACAAAGTGTCTAACGAAAGAGAATAACTAATAAGGATTGGACAGAACATTCATTTGTATTTAAAACCCTGATTTAGTGGACTCTCTTATCTAAGAAATTAAGTTTTGCTCCACAGCCTTGGTGGGATTACCAGTTGAACTAAAGTGCTCTTTGTTTCGTTAGTTCTATAACTGTAACGTTTCTGCATGTTAGACAGAGATTCATCATGAGCAGCCAGAGGGAGAGGAGTTGTGTCCCTCTGATGCTTGGCTCTGAGCTTCTCGCCGGCTGAGTTCGAACAAATAAACTGGTGAAAAGGATAAAGTAAAGAACTGTTTGTAGTGTGGTTATTGATCCGGCAAATTTAAGCTTACACCATAAAAAGTATCCCATCCGGATACTTCACACCTTTGCACAGCTATTCTCTTCTTTTGACTTCAAGAAATAGAACTGTGGACACATCATGGAAACAAGCCTCTCTCTATACTCTCTCTATACTTCCTGCAGCCTCAGTAAATCAGCCAACATAATTAAAGATTCCCAGAACTCCAGACCAGACATTATCGATTATCAACCACCCATCAGGTCGAAGATAAATGAAAACAAAAGAACAGAAAACATACCACCAGACCTAGGGACATTTTCCATTCTGCTGTTATAAGCAAACTGAATATTCCTCAGCATTATAAGATGGACTCTTCACTTCATAATGTAAGTCGACGTGACCTTGCACCATATGTCCACCTGCAGTGGATTTTCTCTGTAACCATAATGCTTTGTTACACTCTGTTAATGTTTTACTATTTTCTACTGTTGTAATTTGTTGATCTGAGAGGATGGTATGCAAGACAAGATTTTCATTAAACCTCGGTACATGACAATAATAAACGATTCCCCACTTTAATTGTGTGGAAATATTAGACAGACTGAGCTTCTCCTCTGGAACTTCTGGAGGAAGATTTCACTGAAGTGTACAAATGTTTGAGAAGCCCAGAAAAACAGAAAAGGCTTCCTTCTTGCATTAATAGGGCTATATACCTCGAAACATTGGCTGCCCTTCGGCAATTTGTAACAGTGGAATAGAGTCAATGAAAAAAATCCCCACCCACAATGAGAGAATGTGACAGATCTGGATGTGTCTCCCTTGTCTGAATGGAATAAAAAATATTAAACAGCACAAACAAGAGAAACAAACCCACAGATGTAAGGCAGTGGTCCCCAACCACTGGGACGCAGACCACTGGAGATGAGAGAGAGTGAGGATGAAGGACACAGAGAGAATGGAAATGATATGATTTGGTGATATGAGTCAGCTGCACCTTTCCTCATTCCCTGTCACACAATGTTGAACTTGAACATCCCCCCTACACCCTCCCCCGTCGGCCGATATTAAACCGGTCCACGGTGCAAAGAAGTTTGGGGAACCCTAACATAAGGAATCATACACATGACGCCAGACCCTGGTGTAGCAAACCCATGCATGACATCAGGCTTGTGGTGGGAGGAGGGAAGGAGAGGGGTAAGATTTTTTGTTCCATGGCTCTCTTCCAGTGAAGGTGGGACCTGTACAGAAAGGACCACAGCAAAAGAGAAGGTTCTCAGGAAACTGAAGATCTGAAGGCAGATAAGTCACCTGGACCTGATGGTTTATGCCCACAGTTCTGAAAGAGGTGGCCAGAGAGATCGTGGAGGCATTAGTAATGATCCTTCAAGAATCACTTGATTCAGGAATGGCTCTGGAAGAATGGAATATTGCAAATGTCACTCCTCTCTTTAAGAAGGGAGAGAGGCAGAAAACAGGAAACTATAGGCCACTCAATCTGACAGTGGTTGGGAAGATGTTGGAGTCGATTGTTAAGGATGTGAGTTCGAGGTACTTGGAGGCACAAGATAAAATAGTCCGGAGTCAGCATTGTTTCCTCAAGGGAAAATCTTGTCTGATAAATTTGTTGGAATGCTTTGAAGAAATAATACGCAGGGTAGACAAAGGAGAATTGGTTGATGTTGTGTACTTGGATTTTCAGGCCTTTGACAAGGTGCCACACGTGAGAACCCTTAACAAACTCTGAGCCTATGTTATTACAGGGAAAAGGTAGTGACTGATTGGCAGGAGGAAGCGAGTGGGAATAGAGACAGCCTTTTCTGGCTTGCTACCGGTTCCTAGTGGAGTTCCACAGGGGTCTATGTTGGGAACAATTCTTTTCATGTTATATGCCAATGATTTGGATGATGGAATTGATGGCTTTGTTGCAAAGTTTGCAGGGAATTTAAAGATAGGTGGAAGGACAGGTCATTTTGGAGAAGTAGGGAGGCTAGAGAAAGATCAGGAAAATGGGCAAGGAAATGGCAGATGGAATACTGTGTCCGGAGGTGCATGATTATACACTTTGCTAGAAGAAATGAAAGGGTTGGCTATTCTCTAAATGGAGAGAATGTACAAAAAAAATCTGAGGTGCAAATGGACTTGGGAGCCCTTGTGCAGGATTCCCTAAAGGTTAATTTGTGCATTCAGTCTTTAGTGAGGAAGGCAAGTATGATATTTGCATTCAGTTCAAGAATATAAAATATAAATACAAAACTAAATATAAAAGTGAGGATGTAATGTTGAGACTTCACAAAGCTCCTGGATTATTCTCAGCAGTTTTGGGCCCCTTATCTCAGAACGGATGTGCTAATACTGGAGAGAGTTCAAAGGAGGTTTACGAAAATGAGTACAGAATTGAATGGCCTGTCACATGAGAATATTTGATGGCTCTGGACCTGTATTCAGAGGAATAAAGGATGATTTCTTTGAATCCTATCAAATGGTGAATGGCCTTGATGGAGTGGATGTGGAGAGGATGTTTCCTGTGTTGGGAGAGTCCAGGACCAGAGGACACAACCTCAGATTAAAGGGGATAGGCGGGCATTCTTTTAGAAAGGATATGGGGGGAATTTCTTCAGCCAAAGAGTGGTGAATCTATGGAATTCTTTGTCATGAGATGCTGTGAATGCCAAGTACTTATGGATATCAAAGGCAGAGGTTCCTAGATTCTTGATTGATGATGGTTTATGGGGAGAAGGAAGGAGACTGGGAATGAGGAAAATTGGAACAGGCATGAATAAATGGCAGAACAGGAGCAATGGGCCAAATGGCCTAATTTTGCTCCTATGTTTTATGGTTTTATGTGGGGGCATCAGAATGACGTCACATATGGGTGAATGTTTGTACTGGAAAGCTGTTTAATGGAGTTTTTTAATGATTTCGGGGAGTGAGCGAAGGAAACCTAATGGGTTTCATTAATGAACCAACATTGTGTGATTTAAAGTCCCCTGCAAGATACCCTGCTCTGCCATGTTGTCCGTAGAGTGGGCAGTGTGGTGCTTGTCTCGAGTTGGGTCACAAAGCTCCAATGTTTCTGAGGAGGACTTCCCAGAGTGATCTGGTCTGGGGTGGTTCAGTCAGTGCAGTGTCTCGTTGTTTTGTATTTTCAGAAACAACAGTTTTACTGATATAAACCGGAATTGCCAGCAGGGTAAAGACAGGTTCATATCAGTTAACTGAAGACCTCTCGTCCCTGTGGTCCTTGTCTCCCGGCAATCTAAACACCCCAACAGTGTAGGTACCCGTTCATCTAAAAGTGAGTGAATCATTCTGATAGTTGATCACTGAGAGGAATTATATTTGTTGGGAACAGCTGGACGATAGGAAGCAGATGATGATGATAGGAAGCTGTTTATTGGAGTCGAGGCCCTGTGCCTCGTGGAGTTCTCCAGAGTTTGGGTAGTGAGTTTGCAGCAAGTAATTTCAAAGAATTACCTCTTTTTGCAAGATAGTAAATATAAGCACCCATCTTTCCCTCTCCACACTTAGAACCGGCCAAAAGCTACTTCAGAAGATGCAAGTTCTTCAAATGAGCAAACACTGAGAGAATGTGCATGAGTTTAAAGAGCTGGGATACTGACAGAATATTACCAGACCTGGAGTGATTGCAACTGGGTCTGACAGAGGCATAACTGATATTTCTGGGCACATTCATTCTCACCTCAACTATTCCCTACCTTACTTTGTACAGATATGTAATGTCTAAAGGACCAGTGTCTGAGTAAATGAGACTCACCAAACTTTCTCCTGGTGAATCAATGGAAACCTTGAGTCAGATGGGTTCTCTCTAGTTTGTGCTCTCAGTCCTCGGGCTGGTTCACTTGCTGCTGTTCCCTCGTCTTCAGTCATGGTTCACTTCCAGTTGTGGGTTTTTCTTCCAATAAAACTCTCACCGCAGGTCTAACTTTAACATGAAAGATAATGAAGCATGTCAACAATACAAAGGAGAACAAAATATTTCTGCTCACTGAAATCTAAACATTGAAGACAAATATAATGATCTCAGTGAACAAATCTGTAATTGTCCCTGACAAGTCACAAGACTTGATTTGGGATAGGAAGGACTCATCGTTCAGTCATGGTAAGATATGAGATGGAGGAACAGAATTAGGTGATTTGATCCATCGAGTTTGCTCCAGCACTCAACCATGGCTGAGATTTATTCCAACACCATATTCCTGCCTTCCTCCTGTAACCCTGAAGCTACTTAGCAATCATGAATATATTAATCTTTGCCCTAAATACACACAAATGACAGCCTCAACCACACTCAGTGGCAACAAATTCCACGCATCAGCCATCTTTTGGCTGAAGAAATTTTTCTCATCTCAGTTTCTTTATTCTGAGACTGTGCTGTCAAATCAGACTCTCCGTGTAATGGAAACGTCCTCTCCATGTCCATTGTATCCAGGCTTTTCAGCATTCAGTCAGTTTACTTAACCACACACCTGCTTTCACCACCCCGTTAAATGCTCCTCATTCATAAAGCTGATCATTTCTGAGATTACTCATGTGAACCTTGTGAGCAACAACTACACTGAACACATTTTCACGTATAACAGACAATCAGGAAATGTAAACCATTCCAGGGTGAACGTAATAAAAAGAAACTGGAATCACCGGAATCGCCCAACAGGAGAGAAGCTGCTGTGGGCAGAGCATCAAATTTAACAATTCAGGTTCACAATCTTCTGTCAGAATGCATTCACAATTTTCCATTTTTAGTGCAGACTGCCAGCAACGTGAGTTCCTGTTTGATTTCCACTGCCTGACAGACAGGTGACAGTGAGGAGGAATTTCCATACACAGTTTGAACACTGAACCCCCAGGTCTATTTCTACTGGTGTAAACACAGAACAGCCCATTTGATCACAGCCTCTCCTTGTGAGGGATGGAATACAAACTCATTCGCTCCTCAGATTAACAGCCATTTCTTCCAAAGGAACTCCAGATATGAACATTTGATCCCAGACCAGAAATATTCGTTCAACACCTCATAAACCTGGGTCCATTTTACTTGGATCTAAAACTGTGATATCCCAGGACCCAACCTCACAGAGCCACACAGCTGGACCTGCCACTTACCCACACCGAGAGTCTCACACATCATCCCCACATCTCAGACTGGGTGGTGCAGTCAGGGATTCCCCCACAACCAATGTCCAGCTGCTTGAAATTTCTGCTTCATTGCATAAGGATGACCACCCAGCCCCATCTGTAGAAGCAGTGAACAATGTCAAAGCCAAAACACCAATAGTTCCATATCCCTGGAATGCCAATCACAGGATTATAGCCCAAGCACCAACATCTCCCAGTACTCTTTGCTGCCAGTAAAATGCTGCAGTGTGTCAGCCAGTCACAGTTCAATAACTAGCACCTCCACACCAATGCACAACAGAACTGGAACCTGATGACCCTTTGGCATTCCAGCTCACAAAAACTGATTCCAGAAATAACTCAGCGAGGCCAAAGCTGTAAAAGAACACTCACAATGAAGACAAGTGTTAGAAGAAAGATTGCTGATATATATCATTGAAGAGGTGTAATGCAGGGTGGACCAAGGTTGACCCAGATGGTTGATATACATCACTGAAGTTGGGGGAGAGAGAGACTGGACAGAGGTTGAACAAGATGGGCAGGGAATGAGCAAATGGAACCAGGTGGAGAAGAGTTCAAGAAGAATCAATGATGGTTCTCCAGCAATACACAGATACAGAATTAATAGTAAACACTACCATATAAAAGATCTTAAAATGACGAAGTTAGAACAAACAATAAGAACTTTGGCATTTACAATTTGACCCTCACCAAATTTTTATCAGCACACCATAGAAAGTTTCCCATCAGGACACTTCAACCCCTTGCATGGTAACGACTCTGCCCGTGACTGTGAGGAACTGCAGAGACTTTTGGATACAGATCAGCACATCACAGAAACCATTCTCTCCCCTAGACTTCCCAGTCCCTCGGTAAGCAGGCAGTGAAATCAAACATCCCCTCAACCTGGGACGTTCTTTCTCACCCACCCTAGTCAGGGAGAAGACACAACAGCCATAATGCTCAAGGACAAATGCGAGGAGCCTCAGGAATCGAGGCGAGTTGGGAGAAGTTAACGGGACTCAGTGGCCAACATCAGATTTCCCAACACAATATGGACGAAGCATCACCACACATCCTGGGTCTTTGAGACAATAACACGTGATCTTGCGTCGCACAGCAGAGGGCGGGGCAAATCTGCGGGAAGCAGCCTCACGTGACCTGTTGGCGGGACTGCCATTTCAATTCTGCGGAAATAGACAGCCTGGGCTGCTGGTTTGAATCGTTCAATGCAGATTCAGTGAAGTCTGCGCATTTTTGACGAGCCCAGATAACTGGGTACTAAATGAGTAATCGGCCCTCAGTTCCGGGCTCACGGCCAACATCGGATCTCCCCGCTCGGGATCGGTCTCTATACTCACAGATGGGAAAGTGACATCTTCGGCCCGCAAACAGTGATCCCGACGCCCGGGTCTCCGACTGAGAAAGCGAGGACGCTTTCCCAAATCCGCAGACGACCCGCTTCGGCACTGAGCAGGGAAGAAAACACTGCCCAACCAGCATTGTGAGCATGCTCGAAGTGATTATTGCATCATCCGGAGGGCGGGGCCTCGGAAACAGACGCGCAGATACTGCCCATCTGTGGTTAAATGGGAGGGGCGAACGGGATCACGTGACCGGTGTGTGTGTGTGTGTGTGTGTGTGTGTGTGTGTGTGTGTGTGTGTGTGTGTGTGTGTCTCTCTCTCTCTCTCTCTCTCTCTCTCTTCCTTCTCCTCCTCCTCCTCCTCCTCCTACCCTCCAACCCCACCCCAGGCAAAGCATTCCAGCTACCCATCACTCTGTGGAAATAAACAAACTTGCCCCTCACATCTCCTCTCACCTTAAATGTATTAGACATTTCAACCCTCAGGAAAAATATATTGTCTGTCCACTCTATCTATTCCTCTCATCATCTTATAAACGTCATTCCAGTCTCGCCTCAGCCTGCGCCGCCCTGGGTGTCCAACCTCTCGTTACAGCTCATGCCCTCTAATCCAGGCAGTATCCTGGTAAACTTCTTCTGCGCCCTCTCCAAAGTCCCGACATCCTTCCGAGAATGGGGGCGACCAGAACTGTATGAGATACTCCAGATGTGGTCTAACTAGTTTTATAAAGCTGTGTTATGAACTGTAACGATTTAGAAACGAACCAGCAGCAATACAGTTCACACTGGAATCTGGTTTTGATGTTAAATCCACTATTTTTACTAGTATCTACTTATAATGTAGTAACTTAACGAAATAAAGGAAAGTTTACAGTGTTATGTGTATATATGTGTAAATATAACTCCCAAACTATCGAGTCTGAGGGAACAAAGCTTAGAGTCTTCAGATGGTAAAGTAGGAAAATTCAGTAATCCACGGAATAAATGATGGGAGAGAGATATTTGTAATCCAGGGTGAAACGTAGAGAAAAGGCCGTTACATCAAAATAGCCGTCTTCGAAGTTCTTATCCGTTGAATCCGTCCACATACAAGTTATCAGCGAAAGTGACCTGTCACAGGAATACCGTCTTCCAGGGGTTACCACACAACACACCCAGGCAAGGGTTAACACAAGCGGTCCCCCAAAATATTCCAAAAATTCACTCCTATGGATTATACGAAGTGATAGCCACACACATTCGTTGTGGTTCCCTGTACCGATGATCAAGAGCATAGGAGAGTTCCAAGCCTCAGCTGTGACAAACTGAAGCTATCAGCTTTTCCAATCCCTCTCTCTCTCTCTCTCTCTTTAGACTGGCCGACTGCCTGTCTGCAGATCGCTCTCTCTCTCTTATGGTTAAATCCACAGTCAGCGCCGTCAGCCTGTGACTGACGTCATAGCACCGCCTCCTCACTCCGGCGCTCTTAAAGACACAGTCACAGTCCGACCGCAGGCTCGCAACAGCCGCAACACAACTTCCCGACTTTTCAACTCAGTGCTTCAACTAATAAAGACAACCACGTCATTTGCCTTCTTAACCACCCGATCAATCTGTGCAGTCTCTTTCAGGGAGCGATGAGCTTGGAGTCTAAGATCCCTCTGATCATCACCACTGTTCAGTGTTTTGAGTTTAACAGTGTACTGTCTCATACATTCGACCTACCGAGCTGCCAAGATGATCATCACTAATCAAATCTCACTGAGATTTCTCAGGTCCTGTTGAATTTATTGCCAAGTGCACAAGTACGGGAAGGTGCAGGCACAGAGAAACACTGACTTGTGGCAGCATCGCAGGCAAGTACATTCAGATAACACACGGAACACAAATTATACGATTCGCTGTCAGTAGCAATATATAAATATGATTTATGTCATTAACAATATATAAAATACAGTACATTCTGTCATGATCAAAATTAAAATGTGCGATAACAGACTTGGAAGTGTTGAATTTGATCCCTGTCTCCATTCCTCCTGTAGTCCACAACCAGCTCCTTTGTTTTTGTCACCATGAGGGAGAGGTTGTTTTCTTGACACCACTGTGTCGGGGTGATGACTTCTTCTCTGCAGGCTGCCTCGTTATTATTTGAGATTAGGCCAATTAATGTAGTGTCCTCAGCCAACTTAATTGGCAGATTGGAGCTGTGGGTGGCGACACAATTCATGGGTGCACAGAGAGGGCCAAGGAGAGAACGCTGTGGGGTATGTGTGCTGAGGGTCAGAGAAACAGAGGTGAGGGAGCACACTCTTACCACCTGCCGGCGATCTGACAGGAAGTCCAGGATCCAGCTACACAAGGCAGGGTGAAGGCCGAGGTCTCTGAGCTTCTTGTCGATACTTCACGACTTCGTATGGCTGCTGCTCTGCCCATGACTGCAAGGAACTGCAGAGAACTTTGGAGAGCAGAGAACATCCGAGAAACAAGCCTCCCCTCCATGGACTCTTCCTACACTTCCCCTGCCTCGGAAAAGCAGGCTATGTACACAAAGATCCTCACAACCTGGACATTCTTGCTGCAAACCCGCTCCCCCATCGGGGAAGAGATACAAAAGCCTTAAAGCGCGAACCACCAGGCTTAAGGACGGCTTCCTGTCTGCGGTTATAAACCAAATGAATGGTCTCCAGTTCGATAAAATGGACTCGACCTCACAATGTAACTCGACGTGACCCTGCACCATATGTCTATCTGCACTGCACTTTCTCTGCAGCCATAATGCTTTGTTACAGTTATTGTTTTGACATATATCAGCTCAATGTACTTTTATAATGTACAGATCTGGTGACTGAAGGCAGCTGCAGGTTCATGAGGGACTGTCACTGTCAGATTCTCCAGTTCTTGCGGCTGCTCATCGCACCCAGGACTGAACCCTGGTCACTGAGCATTGGAGGAGTCCGTTCTGCTGATGGTAGCCTTAAACTGGACTGATGGTTAATATTGTGAATCTGTGAAAGATAAATCAGTTCTGTATCAAATCCCATGTCTCAGGTACTTACTGTCTCTACCACACTCACAATGTACACTAGAGAGGCCACTCCTCCCATCTGGTCCCTGCCCATGTTTCTGTTCCATATCAGTATATCAAAATCTATCCCTGCCGTTCCCCTCTCACTCTCCCTGTGATGACAGGTTGCAACTAGTCATCACTCCGTGGGATAAGAGATTTCCCTTGAATTTCAGAGGATCATAGAAATATGCAGCACATTACAGACCCTTTGGCCCACAATGTTGTGACGACGTGCAATTTACTCCAGAAACTGCGTAGAATTTACCTACCGCACAGCCCTCTATTTTCCTAATCTCCACGTACCTATCTAAGAGTCTCTTAAAAGACCCTATTGTATCAGACTCTACCACCGTCACTGGCAGTGCATTCCACACACACACACCACACTTTGTTCAAAAAACTTAGCTCTGACATCTCCTCTGAACCTACTTCCAAGCAGCTTAAACATAACCCCCCACCCCACCCCGTGTTAGCCATTTCAGCCCTGGGAAAAGACTCTGGCGATCCACACGACCAATGTCTCTCATCATTTTGTACAGCTGCATGGATTTCCTGCATGCTTCTCTCCAGGCTGAATAACACGATGAGCTCACAGTGGTTTCAACGTTCTTCAGGGCTCTGGACTATGGTGGTTAAGCTCCTTCTTCCCTGCTTTTTTCAACGCTTTGTGTCATTTTCAATCATTTGAAAGGACTGTGCCATAGACAGCTGGGTTGTTGCAATGCGCCTCTAAAGTCTGACAGCAGATGAGCCAGTGAATCTTCGATGGTGCAGAGTCAGAAACCAAAGAGTTACCAGCCTGAGTCAGGGCTTTGGGGCTCCAGAAAGAGATGGGGTCTAGACTTTACAAGGAGGAGGAGGAAGAGGAATCAGACCAGCAGGACGTGGCCACAAATAAAAGATCAGAAACATATTGAAACTGTTTCATTGAAAAAAAAGTGGTTAATTTCTTCAAAACACTGGAGGAAATCAACAGATCAGGCCGCAACTGTGGAGAGGAATACGTTTAAGCCGAGACCCTTCAGCATGCCGAGTCTGTGTACTTTTCTGCTTAGTTGCTGCCTGAACTGCAGAGTTCCTCCAGCATTTTTGTGTGTATGTGTTTATATTTCCAGCAACCGCAGAATTTCTTTTGTTTTATATCTGCATTTCTAAGAAGGTTCTACTTTGGCATTAGACACGTGGAAAGTTTGTTAATATTAAGTGTATTGTTTATGGGAGCTGCTTTGTGCGTTAAAACAGCACTGAGTTTTCCCACGCACAAAAAAAGAGGTCTGGACATAGAGCTGGTGCTTGCAGAAACCTTTAATGGAAGCGTGTTTACCCAGAAGGCTCTGCGAACAATATTCGCCGTCGCTGAAGCACCGATCGAACGCATAGGCTGTTCCCGAATATCGCGCATGCGCGCAGTGCACAAAGGCCTCGAGAAGTCTGCTCCAGGTAAGAGATATTCCCCGGCTGCGGGTGGGAATTTTCAACACCGAATTCGGGACAATTGCTGTGAGCTCCGGACACCGTGGCCCGCAAGCCCGGGATAGTCCTGCTCTCTTCCCTCTCTCTCAGCACCACGATCCGCCCGGGGGAGATTCCGGCTGATGAGGGAATGGGAACTGATGGATCTCTCACACAGAGTTGAACTCCAGCTATCTAAATGCAAGGATTAGGAACTCGGAGAAAGGGGACAAAATCTTTTACATCAGCTGTTAAGAAAATCACCTTTGTTCTGCCTCCAATCACAAGCAAGGGATAATCTGCAGATATTGAAAATCCAGACAACACACACAAAATGCTGGAAGAACTCAGCATTAGTACTCCTTTCCATAAATGCTGCCCGGCCTGCTGAGTTCCTCCAGCATTTTGTGTGTGTTGCTTGTTCGACCTCTTCTTGTTCTGGACCTTTTTCACCCGTGAGGACATGTTTTGATCCATTCACTCTGTGAAAATAATGATATCAAACACCTTTGTCCTGGGCAACAAATAGCTTTCACATCACGAATGTGCCAGACTCCATTGAGACAGAATACTGCCCTTCATTTCATATGCATTGGCCGTCAGTCACCTGGGGGAGGGTTCAGGGGAAATATTTATGTACAATACAGAAACTGGTATTACCTGTGTGTATTGTGGCGATGCAAAAGTTGCTGGAGAATTTGCAAGTGGGAGGAAGTGGAGTGATATTTGGAAATCTGACTTTTTAAAGTGTCATTTAGCAAGCAAATCAGATATGGACGATGTGCAATAGCTGGAGTGAGAAAATCCTTCATAACCCTTTACGGGCCTGCTACATAGATTGTGTGAGAGTGCAGATGAACTTGATCAAACCCAGAGGATGTCTTATTAACAGTGATTTGCTAACTGTTAAAATAAATAACTCTGTATTTAAAATTCAGTGTGCACATATTGTTGTTACTGGGTAAAAATTGCACAGCACAAGATTTTTTGGCACACCGATCATTACAAATGAGGGGACGTTGGTGGGAAGGTGGGGAGACTTCCAGTGTCCTTGACACCCTCACGTACAAGATGTGCATCCGGCTGCAGCTTGTAACCCTGCACGTTAGGGAGTTGGAGCTGGAAATGGATGAATTCCAGATCATCTGGGATAGATATGACATGAAGAGCGGTGAGTTACACCCAAGGTGCAGGACACAGGAAACTGGGTGAGAGTCAGGAAGGGGAATGAGGTTAAATAGCCATCGCAGAGTACTCATGCGGCCATTCCACACTACAACAGGTAGACCACTGTAGAAACTGTTGTGGGGTGGGGGTGATTACCAAGCAGAGCAATGTCAAAGGGTTGATAGAGGATTTGTTAGTTCAGGAATTAAAACTAG
Organism: Mobula birostris; assembly: GCF_030028105.1. Lineage (NCBI taxonomy): Eukaryota > Metazoa > Chordata > Chondrichthyes > Myliobatiformes > Myliobatidae > Mobula > Mobula birostris. Next base: position 66,703,552 of record NC_092382.1, read on the forward strand.
CAGAGATCAAATATCCTAGTGGTAAGTCTTGCTAGTGCTAGTGTGTGGTGGGGGGAGGTGGAATTAAAGTTCCAGAGGGGATTAGAGTCAGACTACCAGAACAGATAGTGGAGAGGGCGAATTGAAATAACTTGTATCCTTAATATACATGAGGAGTAGAAATCTTTATATTATTTCTCCATCTAAATGTGCAATGTGTAATTTATAGTAATTTATAATAAATAGTTTGTACATAGGACAGTCATTATAACATAGAAATACAGCTGCATCAGCGTGAATTAATCAGTCTGATGACTTGGTGGAAGTAGCTATCCAGGAGCCTGTTGGTCCTGGCTTTTATGCTGTGGTAACATTTCCTGGATGGTAGCAGCTGCAACAGTTTGTGGTTGGGGTGATTCAGGTCCCCAATGATCCTACGGGCCTTTTTACGCACCTGTCTTTGTAAATGTCCTGAACAGTGGGAAGTTCACATCTACAGATGCGCTGGGCTATCCGCACCACTCTCTGCAGGCTCCTGCGATTGAAGGAAGTACAGATCCCATACCAGGCAGTGATGCAGCCAGTCAGGATGCTCTCAATTGTGCCCCTATAGAAAGTTCTTAGGCATTGGGACCAATACTAGACTTCCTCAAGCATCTGAGGTGAATGGGGTGCACAGCCACATACCACACAGCCAGTATGTACAGACCAAATGAGATCCTCGGTGATGTTTATGCCGAGTAATTTAAAGCTGTTCACTCTCTCAACCCCAGATCCATTGATGTCAATAATGATCAGCCTGTCTCCATTCCTTCTGCTGTACAGCCGTCCCCAACCACCGGGCCGCAAAGCATGTGCTACCAGGCCGCGAGGAAACGATATGAGTCAGCTGCACCTTTCCTCATTCCCTGTCACGCACTGTTGAACTTGAACATTGGGTTGTTAACTGTCCCTTATTTGCTGGGACATCCCGTATATTGGGCTAGATTGGTTTGTCCCATACGGATTGTCCCGTATTTCCCCCGCTAAGGTAGAGTGTTCCTATGAAACCATTCATGCCGGAATGGCGTGAAGCGAAGAAGCAATTACCATTAATGGGAAAAATTTATGCGCATTCCCAGACCCAAAAAATAACCTACCAAATCATACCAAGTAACATATAAAACCTAAAATAACACTAACATATAAAAACGTAGTAAAAGCAGGAATGATATGATAAATACACAGCCTATATAAGGTAGAAATAATGTATGTACAGTGCAGTCGGGAAGATTAAGCCAAAGCCGATTTGTGGTAAAAAAAAAATGGCACGTACGCACATGCACACACAGTGTCCGCGCAAGGCTTCATGGTCATTGTAGTCTTTCTCGGGGTAAACACAAGTGACCCATATTTGACTGCTACTTTTGTCCCTTATTTGGGAGTGAGAGAGTCGGTAACCCTAACTGTAAAAGACATGTTGAGGTGAGTTTAACCCTACTTGAACACTGCCCACCCCCCGACCCCCAGGTCGGCCGGTCCGCAAGAATATTCTCAATTTTTCACCGGTCTGCGGTGCAAAAAAGGTTGGGGACCCCTGCTGTAGTGCACAACCAGTTCCTTTGTTTTTGTGACATTGAGGGAGAGGTTGCTTTCTTGACACCCAGACAGATGTTGCTCAGACAAAGTCATCAATCAAAAGGTTGAGCATGGTGTGATGAATGTGCTGAGCTGTGTATATCACAATGCAGGAAGCATCATAGGAAAGCCAGATGAGCTCAGGGCATGGAAACATGATATTATAGCCATTTCTGGGACTTGGTTGCACCCAACAGTCTGAGGGATTTTGAGGAACGAATTTGTAGAGAGATCGCAGACCATGCCAAGAAACAAAGGTTGATTCAGTCAGTGATTATAACTTTCCATATATTGACTGGGACTCCCATACTTAAAAAGGACTAGATGGGGTAGAGTTTGTCAAATGTGCCCTTAATCAGTACATAGAACTCCTGACGTCGAAGTATGCAATAGGCTGTCAGGGAATGATCCAGGGCTGGTGACAGAAATTAGTGATCATAATGCTATGAGATTCAAAGTATATATGGAAAAAGAGAGGTTTGGACCATGAGTTGTGATTCTAAATTGGAGAAAGATTAATTTTGATGGTATCAGAAAGGATCTAGAGGAACAGATTTGTAGAGAGATTGCAGACTATGCCAAGAAACAAATGTTGATGTAGTAAGTGATTATAACTTTCCATATATTGACTGGGACTCCCATACTTAAAAAGGACTAGATGGGGTAGAGTTTGTCAAATGTGCCCTTAATCAGTACATAGAACTCCTGACGTCAAAGTATGCAATAGGCTGTCAGGGAATGATCCAGGGCTGGTGACAGAAATTAGTGATCATAATGCTATGAGATTCAAAGTATATATGGAAAAAGAGAGGTTTGGACCATGAGTTGTGATTCTAAATTGGAGAAAGATTAATTTTGATGGTATCAGAAAGGATCTAGAGGAACAGATTTGTAGAGAGATTGCAGACTATGCCAAGAAACAAATGTTGATGTAGTAAGTGATTATAACTTTCCAAATATTGACTGTGTCTGCCATACTGTAAAAGGTCTAGCTGGGGTAGAGTTTTTCAAATGTGTCCTTAATCAGCATGTAGAATTCCCAATGTAGAAGTGTGCAATAAGATATTGGGAAATGATCCAGGGCTAGTGATGGAAATTAGTGTATGGGAACACCTTGTATCGACTGATCATAATGCCATGAGATTCCAAGTAAATATGGAAAAGAGAGACCTGGACCACGGGTTGAGATTCTAAATTGGAGAAAGGTCAATTTTGATGGTATCAGAAAGGATCTGACAAGTGTGGATTGGGACAGGCTGTTTTCTGGCAAAGGAGTACTTGGTAAGTGGGCATCCTTCAGAAGTGGAATTTTGATGTGTAGAGTTTGTATGAGCCTGCCAAATTAAAAGTTGAAGGTAACTGGTTCAGAGAATCTTGGTTTTCCAGAGATATTAAGGCCCCAGATATCTTGTTCCTCTGAATGCCTCAGACTGTTGGATGCTACCAAGTCTCATTAATAACTGCAAATCATAATTCAATGCCCTGAGCATATCTGATTTTTTTAGTAGTTGTCTTCTGTTAGTTTTAAAAACTTTCCAATAGTTTTTGTTCTATTATTTGCCATCTCTTTGACTTTTATGTTGGCTTTGGCTTCTCATTTCAGCCACGGTTGTGTCCTCCTGCCTTTCCAATGCTTCCACTTCTTTGGAATGTATCTATCACTCACCTCCTGAAATTCTCCCAGAATCTCCAGAAATTGCTGCTCCATCATTAATCCTACCAGTCTCCCCTTCCAATCAAGTTTGGCCGGCTCCTCTGTCATAGGGACATGGAGAGGATCTGTTAAACAGGCCATTCAGCCCATCGAGACAATGCCTAAAATATTTAAACTCTCTGATGCAACGTCCCACACTGGGACCACAGCCCTCCATACCCCTACCATCCAGGTACCCATCCAAACTTCTCTTAAATAGTCAAATTCAGCTGGCACGAGCCACTTGTGCTGGCATCTCATTCCACACTGTCACAACCATTTCAGTGAAGAGTTTTTTCTACATGTTCCTCTTAAATTTTCACCTTCCCCATTTGCCCATGACCTCTGGTTGTCATCGCACCCAACCTCAGTGGAAAAATCCTGCTTGCATTTACCCTATCTAAACCCTCATAATTGTGTATACTTCCTACAGTTTCTATCTTTAACTTTTATTCTGACAAGCACATATCCAAAATTTTTCAAAATTTTGCTTTAAAGGCCTCCCATTTACCATAAAGCAGCCTGTCCCAGTCCACAGTTGCCAGATCCGAGTGTCATAATTCCAGGTGTTGATCCATGCCCTGAACAAATCTGCCTTTCCTACGATTCTCCTGGTATTGAAATATACAGGGTTCAGCATATTCACCGCACCATGCTCAACTTTTTCATTTCTGACTTTGTCTGAGATCTGAACAACATCTGTCTCCAAAACCCCTCCACTCTCTGCTCTGTTATTCAGACTCCCATTCCACCTTCAAATTTAGTTTAACACCCCCGCCACATCCCACCTCCCACCATGCAGCTCTATCACCCCTTTGGCTTTCATCTCCCAGATCAATAAAAAGCTGGTGCATACCAGGTACAGACAGATCGGAACAAATGGGGTACTTATGAAGTACATGAAATTCAAGTGAACACTTATGAAAGAAATAAAAGAAGGTATGAGGTTGCCCCAGCAGACATGGATTCTGCAGATATGTTAAGAGCAAAAAGATTGCAAGGGAAAAAATTAATCTTCAGCAAGATCAAAATGATAATCCATATGAGGAGACAAAATAGATGTGGGAGATATTTTTTGCATCCGTATTTACTCAGGAGATGGACACAGAGTCTATGGAAGTGAGGCAAAGCAGTATCAACTTCATGGACCTGTACAGATTACAGAGGTGGGCGTGTTTGCTGTCTTATGGCAAATTAGCGTTGATAAATCCCCAGGGCTTGACAAGTTGTTCCCTGGGACCCTGCAGAAGACAGGTGCAGAAATTGTCGAGGCCCAAGCACAGATATATAATTCACCCTTCGTGACAGGTGACGGACTGGAGGATTGGAGGACAGCCAATGTTGTTCTGCTGTTCAAGAAAGTCTCTAAAAATAAATGAGGAAATCTTATGTTGGTGAGCTTGACATCAGTAGGGGGAAAGTTATTGCAACACATGTGCAGGAACCAGATGTATAAGTATTTGGATGGATGTGGACTGATTAAGGATAGGCAGCATGGCTTTGTGCATGGCAGGTCACGTCTAGCCAATCTTACAGATTTTCTCGAGGAAGTTACAAGGAAAGTGGATGAAGGCAAAGCAGTGGATGTAGTCTACATGGACTTTTGCAAAGCACTTGACTAGGTCTCATATGGGTGATTGGTCAAGAAGGTTCAGTCACTCAGCAATTAAGATTAGACATTAAATTGGATGACGCACTGAAGCCAGAGTGTGTTGCAGATGTTTGTCTCTCTGACTGCAACCTGTGACTGGTGGTGTGCCATAGAGATCAGTGCTGGGTCTGTTATTGTTTGTCATCTATATCAGTAATCTGCAGTGAGGAAGGTTTTCAAAGCTTGCAGAGGGATTTGGACCAGCTGGAAAAATGGGCTGAAAAATGACAGATGGAGTTTAATACAGACAAGTGTGAGGTATTGCATTTTGGAAGGACAAACCAAGGTAGAACATACAAGGTAAATGATAAGGCACTAAAGAGTGCAGTAGAACAGAGTGATCTGTGAATGCAGATACAAAATTCCCTAAAAGTGTCATCACAGGTAGATAGGGTCATAAAGAGAGCTTTTGGTACATTGGCTTTTATAAATCAAAGTATTGAGTATAAGAGTTGGAATGTTATGGTGAGGTTGTATAAGGCATTGACAAGGCTGAATTTGGAGTACCGTGTACAGTTTTGGTCACCTAATTACAGAAAGGATATTAATAAGATTGAAAGAGTGCAGAGAAGGTTTACAAGGATGTTGCCGGGACTTGAGAAACTGAGTTACAGAGAAAGGTTGAATAGGTTAGGACTTTATTCCCTGAAGCGTAGAAGGATGAGGGGAGAATTGATAGAGGTATGTACAATTATGATGGATATAGATAGAGTGAATGCAATCAGGCATTTTCCACTGAGTCTAGGGGAGAAAAAAAAAACAGAGGACATGGGTTAAAGGTGAGGGGGGAAAAGTTTAAAGGGAACATTAGGCTTCTTCGCACAGAGAGTGGTGGGATTATGGAATGAGCTGCCAGACAAGGTGGTAAAAGCGGGTTCTTTTTTAACATTTAAGAATAAATTGGACAGATACATGGATGAGAGGTGTGTGGAGGGATATGGTCCAGGTGCAGGTCAGTGGGACGAGGCAGAAAATGGTTCAGCACAGCCAAGAAGGGCCAAAAGGCCTGTTTCTGTGCTCTAATGTTCTATGATAACATGGTTAGCTGGAGCAGCAAATTTGTGGATGAAACCGAGACTGGGGGTTTAGCAGACTGTGCGAGGACTATCATGGCTTTGCAGTGCAAACTGGAGCAGCTGGAAAAATGGCCTGAGAATTGGAAAATAGAATTTAATGCAGACAAATGTGAGGTGTTGAACTTTGGTAGGACCTACAAATGTAGGTCTTTCTCAGTGGCTGGTAGGGCATGGAGGAGTGTTGTTGAAGAAAGGGATCTGGGAATACAGGTGTATATTTTAGTGGAAGTGGTGTCACAGTTAGATAGGGACAGAAGGAAAGATTTTGGCACGTTGGCCTTCATAAATCAAAGTACTGAGTACAGGAGGTGGATGTTATGTTGACTTTGTACAAGACATTGGTGAGGCCTAATTTGGAGTATTGTGTGCAATTTTGGTGACCTACTTACAGGAAAGATGTTAAAGAAGTTGAAAAAGTTCAGAGAAAATTTGCAAGGAAGTTGCCAGGTCTGGAGGATTTAGGTTATGAGGAGAGATTGAACAGGCCAGGGCTTTATTCCTTGGAATGTAGAAGATTAAGGGGAGATTTGATGGAGGTGTACCAAAATAATGAGGGTTATAGATAGGGTAAATGCAAGCTGGGATTGGGTGGGACTACAACCAGAGGCCATGGGTTAAGGGTGAAAGGTGAAATATTAAGGGGAACATGAGGGGAAATTTCCTCACACAGAGGGTCATCCAGGTGTGGAATGAGCATCCAGCACAACTGGTGTATGTGAGCTCAATTTCAACATTTATGAAGTTTGTATAGGTACTGGGATTGTAGGGGTATGGGAGTGGAAAGTTTAAATAGTTCAACACCAACTATATGGGCCAAAGGGCCTGTTTCTGTGTTGTACTTTTCTATGACTGTGACAAGAACCTTCAGTAATACTAATATTCACTCGAATTCCTTTTAACAGCTGTGCAGACCAACCATACATCTGAGTAGGAGATATTTACATGGCATTAAAACTGTGGCACTTTCAGTTAACAGTACATAAAGAAAATCTGAGCTGCACATTAACAAAGGCTATTTGTGTGAGAGTGCTTCAGTTACTGTGAGGCCAGGCAATGCCGCTCAGGCAGAACAGGGAATAACACCAATGGACAGAGTCAAACCGAACCAGGTCACAGATTGGAGTTGGCAGAAATGCCCCATTCTTATAGAGACAGGAAGAGCATCAGAGAATTTGATGGTCATTCCAGTCACCAGCACTGTGACCAGCTAGAAGATGATTTCTCTCTCCAACTTGGGTTGAACTTCACATTAATAGTGCGATGTCACACCTTGGCAACTAAAGTGATCTTATCTGAAATGTTATCCTTCACCCATTGATGGATTTTGTAAATCTTTTTTCAGGTTTAAAAAGGACAGGGAATTTGTCTTTGGGAATCTCGAACACGGCACGCCAATTTTGCTGTCTCTGTCTCGATATTTAAGAAGTGGAGCAAGGGATTCACTCGATCATCTTTCCTGCTCAGTCTGTGGGGAGGGATTCACTCGATCATCTGACTGACTGGCATGCCCGTCATTTTACACAGGGAGGAACCCATTCGTCTGCTCAATGGATTCAGTGGGAATGGATTCAGTCATCTGAACTGAAGGTACATTAGCAAGTTTACACTGGGCAAGGCCATTCATCTGTTCTGTGTGTGAGAAGGGATTCAGTCGGTCTTCCCACCTGTGGACACACCGGTCAGTTCACACTGGGCAGAGGCTGGTCATCTGCTGAATTTGTGGGGAAGGATTCACTCGGTCATCTGACCTGATGGCTCACCAGTCAGTTCACACCGGGGAGTGGACGTTCTCTTGCTCGGATTGTGGGAAGAGATTCACTTGCTCATCTAAACTGAAGGTACATCAGAGAGTTCACGCTGGAGAGAGGCCGTTCACCTGCTTGGTCTGTGGGGAGGGATTCACTCAGTCATCCAACCTACAGAGTCACCAACGAGTTCACACTGGGGAGAAGTCATTCACCTGCAAAGACTGTGGAAAGGGATTCGCTAAGTCATCCACCCTATTGGCACACCAGTCAGTTCACACTGGGGAGTGGCCATTCACCTGCTCAGAATGTGGGAAAGGATGCACTCAGTCATCTGATCTGCTGGTACACCAGCGAGTTCATACTTGGGAGAGGCCATTCACCTGCTCAGACTGTGGGAAGGGATTCAATCAGTCATCTCACCTACTGACACACCAGTCAGTTCACACTGGGGAGAGGCCATTCACCTGCTCAGAATGTGGGAAAGGATGCACTCAGTCATCTGATCTGCTGGTACACCAGCGAGTTCATACTGGGGAGAGGCCATTCACCTGCTCAGACTGTGGGAAAAGATTCAGTCATTCATCCAACCTAATGGCGCACCAGCGAGTTCACACTGGGGAGAGGCTGTTTACCTGCTCAGTCTGTGGGAAGAGATTCACTCGGTCATCCAACCTAATGGTGCACCAGCGAGTTCACACTGGAGACAGACCGTTCACCTGCTCAGACTGTGGAAAGGGATTCACTCGGGCATCTCACTTACTGACACACCAGTCAGTTCACACTGGGGAGAGGCCATTCACCTGCTCGGTCTGTGGGAAGAGATTCCGTCGGTCATCCAACCTCAAGACACACCAGCAAGTTCACACTGGGGAGAGGCCAATCACCTGCTCAGACTGTGGGAAGGAATTCACTCGGGCATCTCACCTACTGAGACACCAGTCAATTCACACTGGAGAGAGGCCGTTCACCTGCTCAGAATGTGGGAGAGGATTCATTCAGTCATCCGAACTATTGGCACACAAGTCAGCTCACAGTGGGGAGTGGCCATTCACTTGCTCAGAATGTGGCAAGGGATTCACTCGGTCATCTAATCTGCTGGCACACCAGCGAGTTCACACTGGGGAGAGGCCATTCACTTGCTCAGACTGTGGGAAGGCATTCACACATTCATCCAACCTACAGAGACACCAGCGAGTTCACACTGGAGAGAGGCCATTCACCTGCTCAGACTGTGGGAAGGGATTCACTCGGGCATCTCACCTACTGAGACACCAGTCAGTTCACACTGGGGAGAGGCCGTTCACCCGCTCAGAATGTGGGAGAGGATTCATTCAGTCATCTGAACTATTGGCACACCAGTCAGTTCACACTGGGTAGAGGCTGTTCACCTGCTCAGACTTTGGGAAGAGATTCTCTCAGTCACCTCAACTGTATGTGCATCATTCAGTTCACACTGGGGAGAGGCCGGTCAAGTGCTGTGAATGTGGGAAGAGATTCACTTAGTAATCTAACCTTGTGACATATTACCGGGTTCACACTTGGGAGAAAGTTTCAATAAGCTGTATGCTGGATATTTGTCTATCACTGTTGCTGATGCAATTTCGAGAGTGACTGTCAGTGCTGAACTCTGCAATTATTGCTGCTGCTCACCACACCCAGTCCTGCACCCTGGCCACTGGGCATGGGAGGAGTTTCTTCTGCTGCATATTCACCTTTAATGGGACTGGAGTTTAATATTCTGTGTAGTGTTCTTAGTAATATTAGTTGGACTGTTAACTGTTAATTGCTAATTACAAAATGGCTTCTCTGAAGTGTTATACTAAAACGGCTTCCCGTACTGTTTGCTGCTGAGTAAGGGGTTCTCTGTAACAGCATGTTTGGGTTATAATTAGTGATAATGGAAATTGTATTCATTTGCCAGCCAATGGAAGTCATGATATGCTATCTTGCATGTGTGTGCTGAGCTGAGGATCGGGGGCTTTTTCAGGAGGCAAGCGGAGAGGATGGATGTGTGGGGAACGGACAGCGGTTCCAGGGCGGCAGATACCAGACCTCGGGGGTTCGGATGGTGGCCAGAGTCTTGGAAGGACATTTTGGATGGAATCGGAGGTGTGAGCTCCAACGTATTAAAATATTAGGTGCACAAGACTGATAAGTTACTTATGTGGCGCCTTTTCTTTTAGTTGTTTCTACAACCCATCATTATGAATTGCTATAAAGTATGTTCCGGTGGGATGAAAGACGTTACATTGTGGGGGCTCGTCCAGGATTTGAATTCTGTCAGATACAGAGTAAGTCACCGGGTTTAAATTAGGGGAGATGGACTCGGATAAGATTGAACTTTGGTGTGAGATCGATGATGTCCCAGTTAATCATGCCTGTGTACTAAGGGGGTGGACATACGTACTCCGGACGATGTGTTAATTCGATGTTTGACTATGGTCAGAGCTATCGGTAAAGTTGAGATTGTAAGCAGAAATATTGGTAAAATGTGGGACTCAGCCTTTGTGCTGGTACAGACGGGCGCTGACGTCAAGGAATTGGGACTGCAGCCGTGTACCAGTGACGTAGGTGAGGCGGGTCTATGGGGCGTGCACACTGTCATGGAGGAAGGGTTTGAAGGGACACCAGTAGCGTTGCCCGCAGCTTGGGGCGCAGATTTTAGAAAGCGGGTCAGTCGTTTTTGAAGGATGAAGGAAGGGAGAGGTCAGATTTTGAGAATGTAATTGATTCTCATTCCCCACGGAAGGGGGAAGGCTCTGAGTTGGCTTCAGCCATTATCTCCCTGGTGACCAGGGCGGGCGGTCCACGTCAGAAGTTAAGAATTTTCTCAGGGAGGGCTCCCATTCCCGAAGGGAAAGATGATGATGAAACCTGGGCAGAACATACTTCTCAGCTGCTCGGTGAGTGGCAGTGTTCTGAGGAGGAGAAGCGGCAAAGATTGGGAGAAAGTTTGAGAAGGGTGGCAGCCGAGGTGGTAAAAGGCGTGGAAGTTAACCAGCCCTTGGCTTCCTGGAAGGAGTATCTGGAAGCATTCGTCGTCTGAACCCTCAGTGCCTAGGTGGCACATGGGGTCTCCACAAGGGTCTAGAAGCATTCGAGGAGGCTTTTGGGCAAACTGGGGGCAGGGTGGAGCTTTTAGGGGGAATTCAGAATTTGTGTCAGGATAAAGGGGAAAAGCTTTCTGAGTATCTTTTCCGGCTGGAGCGAAGGCTAAATTGCTTGAGACTCCGGGGATCATTTCAGGGAATGAGGTGGATTAGATAAGGATCGACCAGGTAGCCAGGGGCATGCAGAGACATGATGCGGTCGCTATGAGCCTCCGGCAGCCCCGTAGAACGCGTCTTTTGTTCGGTTGCTCAGAGAGGTAAGGGAGGAGGAGGACCCATTGGGAGCGGAAGGGGGCCTCGTTAGTACGGTGCCGTCCTCGGTAGCAGCTCCTTGTGGTGAAATGGCCGGGGCCAGATCCATGCGGGAGATAGCAAAAGAGATTGCGGCAGGCGGAGTCTCTCCGCGTGGGGGGACTAGTGGGAAAGGCCCCTCCCTGAAGGGACGGACAGCACTGAGGCCAGGCAGAGGCTGGGGTTTCGCGAGACGAGGCATGTGCCATAACTGTGGGGAAGAGGGGAACTTCAGGTGGGAATGTGAATGGCAGGGAGCCCCTTGGAGGGAGAGCCCGCGGGTGTCCCAGCCGGAGAGGAGCGGGGTGTTGGGAAACTTAGAAGAGACTCAGTGAGAGTACGGACTGGAGTCTTCGGGAAAAATATGTTCCCAACAATGTGCCACGGGGCCCTCGAGAGGAAAAGACCCTATCCCAGAAGTATTGGTGGGACCCCGAGGGAGGGGACAGATGCAAAAGCCATACTCGACACGGGGTCGCAGGTCACATTACTGTACCGGTCGTTCTACGATCAGGAGCTGGCGCATTTACCCCTGACACCTTTCAGTGCACTGGAAATGTGGGGTATCAGTGATGGTGATTACCCGTACGATGGCTATTTGTCTGTGAAACTGGAGTTCCTGGAAGCTGAGGTGAGGGTGTCTGAGGCTCACGAGACCCTGGTACTGGTTTACCCCGACACCGGTGAGACTGGGGGTGTGTCCATTCTGGTGGGGACCAACACCCCTATTGTGCAGAGACTCTTCGGAACCTGTAAGGAGAAGTTGAGAAAGACTTTGGAGACCCTGTCAGTGCACCCAGTGTTCTGAGCTGCTTTTGAGGAAGCGTGGGGTCACCCGGGGCTGGATGCGGCGTGTGAATGAGTCACTGTGTTGTGTGCACAGTCGAAGCCCAGGGCGGTACGGCCCGGTGAAGTAGCAAGTGTGATGGGGATCCCTAGATTCCCGGGAGTGCCTGAGGGTGAAGCCCTTTTAGTGGACACCTCGGAAGACCTTGAGGGGGGGCCGAGATTCCCTGCTGGGGTGCTGGTGAGACCCGAGTTGCAGAAGCCCTCGGTGGTGCAGGCACGCAGGCTGGTGGTGACCGTCAGGAACACAGCTGCGCGAGAGGTCACCTTTAAGCGGGGACTGCCTCTGACGCATTTGTTTCTGCTGATGGTGATGCATAGCGCCCCCGTGAGGCCAGCTGGGGAGAGCTGTCGGGAAAACAGCCTAAGGTGACAGCTGAAGCTTTCAACTTTGAGGCATCCCCTGTGCCGGAGGGTTGGAAGCAGAGGCTGGTGGAGAAGATGTTGACGATGATAGATATTTTTTCCATTGACGAATTTAATGTGGGTTGTTCCAGGAGCACTCGCCTCACCATACGGGTGACTGAGATTTATCTGTTTAGAGAACGATCACGGAGACTGGCCCCTGCAGATGTGGAAGACGTGCGGCAGCATTTGTGTAAGTTGAAGGAGGCTGGGATCATCACAGAGTCCTGAAGCCCTTATGCGTCTCCTATCGTAGTGGCCTGGAAGAAGAATGGGAAGGTTCGTATGTGTGTGGACTATAGAACACTGAACAGGCGCACGGTCCCTGATCAGTACACAGTTCCCCGGGTCGAAGACGCGCTGGCCTGTCTGAGTGGGGTGGAGTGGTTTGGCGTGTTGGATTTGAGGAGTGGATATCACCAGATCCCGATGAGTAAGACCGATAAGGAGAAGATGGCCTTCATGTGCCCTCTGGGATTTTACCAGTTCGGAAGGATGCCCCAGGGCATATCGGTGGCCCCTGCCACTTTCCGTAGGGTCATGGTGAAGACAGTGGGGGATATGAACCTGCTCGAAGTGCTCGTGTATTTGGACGACCTCATAGTATTTGGATTCACCTTGGAAGAACACGAAGTGAGACTAATGAAGGTGCTCAGCCGTCTTTAGCAGGAAGGGTTAAAACTTTCCCTGGACAAGTGTCAGTTCTGTCAGACGACTGTTAGCTATGTTGGACACATTGTCTCGCGGATTGGTGTAGCGACCACGGCTAAGATCGAAGCGGTGACCACCTGGCCAAGGCCCCAGACCATGAGTGCTCTGCGCTCGTGCCTAGGCTTCTGTGGGTGCTATCGGAGATTCGTGAAAGGTTACACCGGGATGAGTCATCCCTTGAACCAGTTCCTGCGTGGCTACCCTCCCCTGGGACAGAGGGGGAAGGGGAGGAAAGGACGGGAGGTGGGAGAATATTTGAACCCGTCAGATCCCTTCGGACAGAGATGGGATGACAAATGTGAAGCGGCTTTCCATTCGCTGAAGGAGATGCTGACTCAGGCGCCGGTGCTTGCCTCTGCGGACCCCCGATTGCCCGATGTGCTACACACTGACGCTAGTCGTGAGGGGTTTGGGGCTGTTCTATATCAGGATCAGAGCGCTGGCCTGAGGCCTGTGGCATTTGTCAGCCGGAGTTTGTCACCTTCGGAAAGGAACTATCCCACTCACAATTTGGAGCTCCAGGCGTTGAAATGGGCGGTGGTGGATAAGCTGAGTGACTATCTCTACGGGGCCAAGTTTGAGGTGCGGACAGGCAACAACCCGCTCACTTACATCCTGACCTCAGCGAAACTGGATGCCATAGGCCATCGGTGGCTGGCAGCTTTGTCTTAATATGATTTCAGCCTGAAGTACCGGCCGGGGAGCCAGAATGTCGACGTGGATGCGCTGTCCCGACGGGGCCATGAAGAGCTGGGGAAGGACGAGGAGTGGGAGAGGGTTCCTGCATCCGGGATGAAGGTGATGTGCGAGTTTGCTATCATCGTGCAGGATGAGGAGAAGGAAAGGCCGTATCGAGCAGTCGACTGATTGGGGACATCCAGTGATGCTCTGCCTCCAGTGTACTGTGACATGACTGCTCTGAAGACCACGCAGTTGCCGGGGTTAAGCCCTGGGGAAGTGGCCACTGCTCAGCGAGATGACCCAGACATAGGCCCGGTCTGGCATGCCGTGGAAGAGGGGGATGTTGCACGGACGGAGAAGGCCAAGCACGGTCCCGCATCCCTGTTACTGAAAGAATGGCTTTGGTTGAGGTTGAAGAACCAAATGTTATACCGGGTAACGTCAGCCCGGACCGAGCTCGGTGTTGGCAGCTGGTCCTGCCAGAGAAGTATCGGAAGGTTGTGTTGAAGTCCCTCCATGATGGCTCTGGACATTTGGGGGTTGAAAAGACCTATGGATTGCTCAAGGATCGGTTTTACTGCCCTGGATTAGGACGGAGGTTGAAGAGTACACCAAGTTCTACATTCGTTTCACACGGCGGAAGACGCTGCCCGGGCAGGCTGCCCCTTTGTCCCACTAGCAGAGTGCGGGGCCTTTGGACCTGGTGTGTATGGATTTCCTGTCCATAGAACCCGATGCCACCAACACAGCAAATGTCCTGGTCATCACGGACCCCTACACCAGGTATGCTTAAGCTTTCCCTACCAAGGATCAGAGGGCGACTACCATGGCGAAAGTGCTATGGGAGAAGTATTTTGTGCATTCTGGTCTTCCCCGCTGGATCCATACTGACCAGGGACGAGACTTTGAGAGCAAACTCATCTATGAGTTTCTGGGCATGCTGGGGGTTGAGAAATCGAGAACCACGCCCTATCATCCGCAGGGTGATCCCCGGCCGGAAAGCTTCAATCGGACACTACTAGACATGCTCGGGACTCTGGAGATCAGCAAAAAGAATTGTTGGAGTCGACATATTGGACATCTTGTTCACTGTTGCAACTGCACACGCAATGAAGCTACTGGTTACTCGCCCTATTATGTCGTGTTTGAGCGCGAAGCAAGGTTGCCCATTGACCTTTGTTTCGAGGCTGATACGGGTGAGGTGTCACCGAAGCCTTACTTGAAATATGTGTCTGATATGAGGCAAGAACCGAAAAGAGCTTACGAGTTGGCCGGGGAGGCAGCCGCCCGACAGAATCAGGGAAATAAGAGGAGGTACGACCAGAAAGTAAAGTTCACTCAACTCCTGCCGGGAGACCGAGTCCTCATCAGCAATCTGGGATTACCGGGAAAACACAAACTGGCTGATCGCTGGGCAGCCACGCCCTATGTGATGGAGAGTTAAATGCCAAACCTGCCGGTTTTCTGGGTATGGCCTGAGCATGGAAAGGGGTCTGTCAAGATTCTCCATCGGAATCACGTGTTGCCGCTGGGGCAAGATGTGCAGGTAGAGCAGGAGCCTGAAGAGGTGGCTGCACACCGTGCCAGGACTCTGTGCCCCCGCAGGGTGGAGAACGTGCCCACCCCTGGAGAGACGGGCCCAGGTCCAGCCCCTGTGAGGGATGCTGATTCGGAATTTGATGACTGGGATGGTTGGTACATTCTGCCGTTCGCTGATGCTCCCCGGACGGAGAAAGAGATCCTGGCCTTTCCCCCACTGGGTTAGAGTGGGCTAGTGAGGGGCATTGCGTGGTACCACAGGGCCCTGGAGGAGAGAATGTAGGGCCTGGACAAGAGATAGAGGGTTCCGAGGTGCAGAGGGGCTTTGGTGACCGCTCGGGGGAGGATTTGCCTCGTAGTTTAAAAGGGTCCCCTGTAGTGTCCGAGGCAGAAGGGGTAGACAAGGGGGTGCGTAGGCCTTAGAGGAGTCGGAAACCCCCAGAGAGGTTGGCCTACGTAGCACCTGGGGAACAAGGTCTGATCTCCACTGTGTTGGGGAGTCAGATCACTGCTTTCTGCACGTGGATTGGGCTGTGCGTTCTGCAGGAAGGGATGGTGAATTATCTGAATGTGATGAGGGCATGACTTATTTCGGTGGGGCGGGGTGGAATGTTGGTCTCTCAAGATGCTAGGTGGACGGTTAACTGTTGATCGCTTATTACCAAAATGGCTTTTCTGAAGTGTCATATCAAAATGGTTTCTCGTAATGTTAACTGCTGAGCAAGGGGTTCTCTGTAACAGCAATGTTTGGGTTATACAGGGAGATAATGGAAATTGTATTCATTTGTTAGCCAATGGAAGTCATGTTCTGTTATCTTATACATGTGTGCTGAGTTGAGGAGCGCGGGCTTTTCGAGAGGCGAGCGGAGAGGACGGATGTGTGTGGAACGGACAGTGGTTCCAGGGCGGCGGACACCGGACCTTGGGGCTTCGGAGGGTGGCCGAAGTCTCGGAAGGACGTGTGGAGGGAATTGGCGGCGTGAGCTCCAACATATTAAAATCCTATGTGCGCAAGACTGGTAAGTTACTTATGTGGCGCCTATTCTTTTTTTTTGTAGTTATTTCTACACAGAGGAGCTGAAAGACACCAAGAGGGTTCAAGAGACAGGAGAACAGGTCAGCAGAGGTCTGATGTCTGTTGACAAGTGTGGTTTGCCTGGCAAGTTGAAGTTGTGGTGCTTGCAGTACGGACTGATGCCACGGATAATGTGGCCACTAACTGTCTATGAAGTGGCAATGTCACACGTTGAGGCAATGGAACAGAAAATCAACAAGTATGTGAAGAAGTGGCTTGGAGTACCGAGCAGCCTCACCAATGTTGCAATCCACAGTAGCCAGACAAAGCTTACCATCCCAGTGCAATCCCTTGTTGAGGAGGTCAAGGTAGTCAAGGTAAGATCATTCTTGATGCTTCGAGACTCAAAAGACCCTGTCATCAGGAAAACCCAGCCGGATGTGCGATCAGGCAGGAAGTGGTCAGCCCGTGTAGCAGTTGATGAGGCAGAGTCTAGACTGAAGCACAAGGAGACGGTTGGGGCTACCCAGCTAGGCCGCCAGGAATTTGGATGGACAACCCGCAAGTGGTGGTCATCTTCTACAGGTAAGGAGCGCCTTGAGCTTGTAACACAAGAAATACGAGAGGTAGAAGAGGAGAAGAGGTTAACTAAAACAGCTGGCCTGGCCAAACAGGGGGCTTGGACCTGGTGGGAAAGTGTTGAACAACGACATCTATCTTGGAAAGTTCTGTGGCAGATGGAACCGCTCCGCATTCCTGTTCTATGCAGAGCAGCGTACGATCTGCTCCCAGTACCTGCCAACCTCAGCACCTGGTTTGAAGATAAGACAGACAGGTGTGCTGTTTTTTTAAAATATAATTTTTATTGAATTTTCGAAGTGATTGCATAGAATGATAATATATACCCTCCCCCATCCCCTTAACCCTTCCCCCTGATACATACCCCTACCTGAAAAAGAAAGAAAAAAAAAGAAAGAAGAACTGCCTGGATAGTGGAAGGTTTCCACATGCTCCATGGGATTCAAAATAAATTTAGTATATTTGTTTATTACTTTCCCCAAGGGACCAATATCTTTATCATCGGAGCAACTAAATATGCCATCCTATCGTTTGTAAATAAGGGCGCCAAATATCCAAAAATGTATCATATTTATCTCTTAAAAGTAATTTTTTTCGAGTAGAATACAACTAGAAATTTCAGTATTCCAACGATTCATACTTAAATACGAATCCGATTTCCAAGTAACTGCTATAGCCTTCTTGGCTACTGCCAATGCAATTTTTTATAAATTCTTTCTGATATTTATTCAGTTTAAGTTTCGGTTTTATCCCTTCAGTATTACCTAATAGAAACAATATAGGGTTATGTGTAAGTTGAGTTCCAGTAATTTGTTCCAATAAAAATCTTAAATTTATCCAAAAAGGTTGCATTTTGGAGCAAGACCAAGTAGAATGTAAAAAGGTACCAATTTCTTGATTACACCGAAAGCATTGATCAGATAAGTTTGAATTTAATCTATTTATTCACCCAAAAATACACCCGAAGATTTTATATATAAATGGGAATCTAAATGGATACGGGAAAAGAAAGCATCTCCTATATTAAAACATTTGATTGATCTATGGAATAAGATAAACGTTGATAATGAAATAAAGAAATCGTTATTAGGAAGGAGACTTTTGATCCAAAACAGACTTATTCCTTCTACAATGGATAATCAACTTTTACATAATTGGTACCAAAAAGGGCTTAGATCTATAGGAGACTGCTATGAACGAGGTATATTGATGGCATTTGAACAACTAAAGAATACATATAAAATATCAAATAACACTTTATTTTGCTACCTTCAATTAAGGGCTTATTTAAAAGACAAACTGGGTCAAACAATGTTTTTGCCAAAACCCAATTAAATTGAAATTTTAATTCAAAAAGGAAAGATTTAAAAAATGTATTTCTTTTATGTATAATTTGATTCAAAAACAGACAATTAAACAAGGAATCCACAAGTCAATACAAAAATGGGAAAGGATCTGAATATTAATATTGATGAAACAAATTGGTCAAGACTATGTCTTGACAATATGACAAATACAATAAACGTTCGACAATATTTTTTTACACCAATTATATATTACACCGCAAAAAAAAAAAATAGATTACAGGTGTGCTGCTTGTGGCGAGAAGGGAACACTTCAACATGTTTTGAGTGCATGCAGAGTCAATCTCTCCAGCACTTGGAGACATGACAACATTCTCAAAGTCGTAACAGAAGCGGTTGAGCAGAGAGTACTGCAGCACAACTTATCTCATTGCCCCATGCTGCACAGAACATCGCATATCATTTGTGAAAGAAGGCTCCAAGTCCAGGGTGTGCAGCGCAGGCTCACGATCAAGCATACTTTCTTCAGCCAATGACTGGTGTGTCAATGCCGACCTGGATGGGAAAGGCAGTTTCCCGGAGCAAATAGCTTTCACCACATTGCGCCCAGATATAATCGCATGGTCTGACACCAGTAGAGATGTGGTTATTGGTGAACTCACAGTCCCCTGGGAAGACAATATCGATGAAGCCCATGAGCGCAAGTTAACCAAGCATGCAGAATTAAGATCAGAGTGCAGAGGCAGAGGGTGGAAGGTCTCACGCTATCCATTTGAAGTAGGTTGCAGTGTGTTGATTGCGTTCACTCTCCAGAAGTGGCTGCGTGACCTCGGCTTCACTAGAAGATAGATCAAGTCAACCAGCAGGGCTGCAGCTGAGGCAGCAGAGAAAGGGTCAGCATGGGTGTGGACTAAATATGTCCAGAGGGGCAGATAGTCTGGCAGTGTATACATATCTTGCAAACCCTTCAGTAGTTGCATAGACACCTGAAGAGCAGACTATCTGTTGGATGGAAGTGACCAATAACTCTGATAGAGGCAGATGCCAAGTTTTTAAGCTCACCAGTGGGAGGTGGTGCTTTAGCACTGCTGGCCCACCACCTCGAGGGAGTCTTGATCATAAGCGGGCCGAAACTTCTGAAGACAGGTGTCATATCAACTGATGAACCCACTGGTGACAGCACAGGACAGTTAACATCTTCGTCCACGTGTATTTTTAACTCTACTAACCCATCACCAAATATTTGCTAGAATGTATAATTCTTTACTCGCACTTGGTATATTGTTTCATATTTGTGTTCTGGCTGTTCATTGGGCGGCTCACACCTTACCCGCACCAAAGCAATTGCACTGTTTGGCAGGGTCGACGGCTATTCACCCTAGTCAACGGTGGGTCGGTGGGGCAAAGACTGTTACATGTGAAAAACTTACCCCTGGTTTACCCTCTGTACCTATTTCCCAGCACTTTAAAAACTATGCCCCTTGTGTTAGCCATTTCGGTCCTGGGAGGAAAAATCTCTGACTATCAACACGATCAATGACTCTCTTCATCTTATAAACCCTTATCAAGTCACATGTCAGTAAGATCTTTTTTAACGCAGAGAGTGGTGAGTGCGTGGAATGGGCTGCAGGCGGCGGTGCCGGAGGCGGATACAATAGGGTCTTTTAAGAGACTCCTGGGTGGGTACATGGAGCTTAGAAAAATAGAGGGCTATGGGTAAGCCTAGGTAGTTCGATAGTAAGGAGGTGTTCGGCACAGCTTTGTGGGCCGAAGGGCCTGTATTTTGCTGTAGGTTTTCGATATTTTTATGTCATCCTCCGTCACTACAAGGGAAAAAGCACAAGTCCACTCAAGCTGTTCTCCTAAGGTACGGCCTCCATTCCAGGCAACACCCTTGTAAATCTCCTCCGCACTCTCTCTCTAGTATCCACGCACCCTCTCTATAGTCTCTACAGTATAGAGATGGGGAAAATCTGCGTGCATTCGCCCTGTTCATTTCCCCAACTCTTCCTTTCAAATTATCGCTGGATATTTTGAAGCTTATTGATATTTCAAAACTGTAAGTATGTGGCCAGAACCGATAAACGATATTCTATCTAAGCGTGTTGTACAGCTTCAACAAAACGTCCCAACTCCTGTACTCCGTGACCTGATTGTGAAGGTCAATGTGATCAGAGCTCAATACGAGCCGATCTGCCCGTGACGCCACTTTCCCGGAATTATCGATCTGTATCGCCAGGTCTCTTTTTAAGTACTGCGCACTGAAGTCCACATATTCAATATGTGCACAGAAACCTGCTGTATCTTTTCTCCAAACGCAGACCATCTCACACTTCCCTGTATTAAATGCCATCTACCATGTTTCAGCCCATTTCCTAGCCAGTCAACAGCAAGCTACAAGCTTGGATAGAGTTTCTGGCTGGAACAACGCCCCTAACTTCGGAGTCGTCCGCAATTCTTCGAATTCTGTTATCTACATCGACATCTGATTCATTAACTACGTGATAAATAGCAACGGGCCTAACACTAATCCCTGAACTAGACTTGTCTGAATCATGTTACTGCTCATCCTGCAGAGACCAGTTCATTCTGTTCCTTGCAATGTTTTATCTTATTCGAGCAATATTTTCAAATTATTTCAAAATCTTTAAAAAACTGTCTCAATTTTACTGTACACAAGCATATCTCGTAATTCTGCAATTGACGAACTATAATGGGTTAACTACTTCTCACCTTGACTGTAATTAATCTGACTAGTGATGTAGAATAATTCTCTCGTGTTGTTTATTCTACACCATCTGCTTGAAACTACAGAAAGTTTACACATTTATTCGCAGCGTACAGCACAATTTTTTCAAAGGTTAAGAATACCTCACATATGCTTATACGTACACAGGGTATTTTAACAATTATATTCACTATTTTATTGCTGGTATGAGACATCAGAGAACATCATATCGGTTGTATAAAGGTGATGAGTACTCGGCATTGTCATGTTCCCCCGTGATTTCCATTATCTGAACCTACTGAACACAAGCTGCACCTATTTTCGTCATTCATAGTCATAGTCATAGTCATAGTCATACCTTATTGATCCCAGGGGGAAATTGGTTTTCGCTACAGTTGCACCATAAACAATAAATAGTAATAGAGCCATAAATAGTTAAATAATAATATGTAAATTATGCCAGTAAATTATGAAATAAATCTAGGACTAGCCTATCGGCACAGGGTGTCCAACCCTCTAAGGGAGGAGTTGTAAAGTTTGACGGCCACAGGAAGGAATGACTTCCTATGACGCGCTGTGCTGCATCTTGGAGGAATGAGTCTCTGGCTGAATGTACTCCTGTGCCCACCCAGTACATTATGTAGTGGATGGGAGACATTGACCAAGATGCCATGCAAATTAGACAGCATCCTCTTTTCAGACACCACTGTGAGAGAGTCCAGTTCCATCCCCACAACATCACTGGCCTTACGGATGAGTTTGTTGATTCTGTTGGTGTTTACTACCCACAGCCTGCTGCCCCAGCACACAACAGCAAACATGATAGCACTGGCCACCACAGACTCGTAGAACATCCTCAGCATCGTCCGGCAGATGTTAAAGAACCTCAGTCTCCTCAGGAAATAGAGACGGCTCTGACCCTTCTTGTAGACAGCCTCAGTGTTCTTTCACCAGTGCAGTTTATTGTCAATTCATATCCCCAGGTATTTGCATTCCTCCACCATGTCCACACTGACCCCCTGGATGGAAACAGGGGTCACCGGTACCTTAGCTCTCCTCAGGTCTACCACCAGCTCCTTAGTCTTTTTCACATTAAGCTGCAGATAATTCTGCTCACACCATGTGACAAAGTTTCGGACCGTAGCCCTGTACTCAGCCTCATCTCCCTTGCTGATGCATCCAACTATGGCAGAGTCATCTGAAAACTGCTGAAGATGACAAGACTCTGTGCAGTAGTTGAAGTGCGAGGTGTAAATGGTGAAGAGAAGAAAGGGAGACAAGACAGTCCGGTTGTTTATCCGCCAACCCACTGAATATAAGCATGTAACAGAACTTGCAAATAAATAACATTGAATTTCTTTTAGCTATACGAAAATAAAAATGTGCGAGTGCCCGGCAATATAAACACGGCCCCATGTGATGATAGATCAAAAAAGAGTGAATATTTTTCCTCAACCGCTGGGCCACAACTGAAATGAGTTCGAAACTAGCAATAAAAGACCGGGTTGAATGTCTTTCTGTCCACTGATGTTTCGGTCACTGGTTGGTACATTAACGGTACAACTCTCTCCTCTGAACGACAAGTTGCAAGGAGATTCTGTCCACATCACATAGCCATCTCCTGCTGTGCAGGGTACTATGAATGCCATTAATGATTACACATCTGAGGTGTTGGTTCTGCAGATTGTAATTCGTGTTTTTATTTGCTGCAAGGGATCGGGCATTGACAATCAAATGCATAAACAATATGTTCTGATATCCAGCGACAGTCTGATCATTGATTGCAGGACATCATTGCTAATTGTGTGATTCTTCTGAACAGCAATTTTTATATAAATAGAGATGGTGTTAAGGTTTATTGGTCATACATCTTGTTTTCGCTGTGTCCATCTTGAGGTTGCACAAACAATGGATTTACCAGTATACTTGGAGATGGTTCTGAATAAGCAGTGATACGCTTTGTGTGGAGAGATCCTGGGACCAAATGAGATGTGATAATAACATTGCACAATCGAGGGATCTGGCCAAGCAGAGACATTGTCCACGTGGTCACTGGCATGTCAGAATAACCATTGATAACACCGCGAGGGGCAGTTATGTTTCTGTAGACCTGTGACAGTCCTGTTCATTGCAGTAATGGATCCTTTGGAAGGTGGAAAATAACCTCACTGCCCAGAAACGGAATCAGATTTTTTGTCTCATAAATGTAATCCTTCTCAATCTATCTATACACCTATTTACCTACTTTATTTATATTCGTCCATTGACGATAAAATGAAAACGTCTTTCTTTGAAATAGCCGTGGTGACAATTTCTATGCAATATGCAGAATCATAGCTAGCAAACAAATGTATACCCGAAATAATTGTGAAAAGCGTGCTAGGTAAAATCCTGGAAGAATATCAATGGGTTATGTCCTATATGATTTGGTTTGTTGTTTTACTTCTAGTTCCCTTTGAATTATTGTTTGTTAGTGTTGATTGCCCGTCGTTTCCGACGGTGGCTTAGCCTGTGAAGGAAGAATTTCACGGTGAAAAATCCGTTGCACCGGGGCAGTTCCACTCTCTCGGCCTCTAAAGTCCTGGTCCAATAGCAGGAAAGAATGTCAAGATTGGAGACTTCCTCGGCCGCGGTGATGCCGTGACGCCTTCTGTGCCTTGTTTTGCCCTTCGTTGAATTGGACGAGCTGCCTCTGGGTAGAGTACGGCAAGCCCGCCACCAGAGGTACAAATAAGTTACTGTTTATAACATTTTAAATTGAAGGGTTTTGGAGATTTTATTTTGGCACGAAACTTGAGCTGCTAGTTTGATAAATATTAGTAATTAGTCACTTTCATAGCATGCACTAAAAGGTATCAAATCTGAGCTTTGGAAGAGAACAATGTTTTCCTGTTAACGACAGGGAGATTTTAAACTGGTAAAATGAAGGATATGTATAAGTGTTCCTGAAGGGGAAAGACCCACGTTTCACTGAGCCGTTAGTATTTCATTGCTGGTGGTAGTTGATGATAATTAGCATAATAAATGTTTACGATATTTATTTGACCAGTACAAAATCAACATTTTCAGGATGACAATGAAAGTAGTTGTTTTCACCGGAGAGACACCATCTGGAATTTTGTTGCAGAGTTGGCAGAACAACGCTTTCTAGCAGGTAAATATACCGTCGGTCCGTGTCCTTAGATACCTCTCATTGATGATCCTGAAAAACCATCCTCACACGCTTGACAACAGAAAGCTTACACGTTTATTCGCAGAATACAGATTTTTTTTTTCAAAGGTTAAGCATACCTAACGTATGTTTACACGTATATAGGGTATTTTAATAATTATATTCTCTATTTTATTGCTGGTAAGAGACATCGGAGAAAATCATATCGGTTGTGTAAAGGTGATGAAAGCTCGGCGTTCTCATGTTCCCCGGTGGTTTCCATTATCTGAACCTACTGAACACAAGATGCATCTATTTTTGTCATCGCGGTTCTTTATCCACGAACCCACTAAATATAATTCTGTAACAGGACTTGAAAATAAACAACACTGAATTTCCTTTAGATATACGAAAATAAAAATATGCGGGTGGCCGGAAATATAAACACGGCCCAATGTGATGAATAAAAAACAATGAGTGAATGTTTCTCCTTATTCTCTGGGTGACACCTGATGCGAGTACGAAACTAACAACACATGTCTTTATGTTCACTGATGTTTCTGTTACTCGTTGGTACATTGACCGTACAACCCTCTCCTCTGAACGATAAGTTGCACGAAGATTCTGTCCAAATCACATAGCCATCTCCTGCTGTGAAGGTACTGTAAATGTTATTAATGATTACACATGTGAGGTATTGATTCTGCAGCATGTTAGGTATGTTATATAGGACAAGATGTCATTAGACGTGAGAAGCACGGAGGAACATCTGGAGAAACTTCTGAAATGCCTGTTTTTAAAGGTGAATCACACGGAGAGACTAGCCCAGTCAGCCTCACAAATCGTGTACAAAGTGTGAAAGTGGAAAGCGTTTTATCAGCACTGTGATATTTTCAAATAAGAAGAAGGCCACGGACCATTAAGAGTTCCACGATGGATACAGAGAGGTAAGTCATCCTCCAGTGAGCTGTGGGCAGCACATCGATACCAGTTCCACGACAGATACAGACATGAGACTTTCTCCAGGCAACCGAGGGCCACACATTGGTACAAGTTCCACAGTGGATGCAGAGTGGTGAGACTCTGTTTTCACTATAAGCCCAGGAGCCGCTCATCGGTACGAATTCCACAATAGGCACGGAGTAGTTTGTACTACAAAAGCAGAAGGAAATGAGCTTGAAAGGTGCGGTTGAATACGCCCTCTGTTCTGCACATGCTGATATTGGTGACGATGTGGAAAATGAGAAGACACTGACTTGGGAAATGGGACAGAGGTAGCCATGAAGTCACAGAATATTACGACAGAGGAATAGGCGCCATCTAGGTCATCCCTCTGTGATCTTCCGCCCCGTCCCATTTATCTGCACCCTTTGTCCCACTCTCATCCACGTACCTACACAACCCCCACTGAAATGATACAATTGAATCTACATTTGCCAGTTACGCTTTCAGTTCCTTTCACACTCGCTCGACCCTCTAGGTGAATATCTTCTTCTACATACACTTCTTGCATATTCCAACTTTCTCCCCGAGCCTAAGAGCTGTAGTTGTGAATTCATTCAAAGGATAGAACATAAGAGATAGAAATCTACAGCATATTTCAGACACTTCAGTCCACAATGCTGTGCCAAATATGTAACCTACTCTCGATATTCCCCAGACTTTCCCGACGCCATAGCCCTGTATTTTTCTGAACTCCATGTACCTGTCCAAAAGGCTGTTAAAACACCGTACTGTATCCGCTTTCACCACCGCCGCCGGCTGTGCATTCCACGTACCACTCTCTGTGTGAAAAACGCACGTCTGATATGCTCTCTGTACCTAGTTCCAAGCACCTTCAAACTATGCCATCTTGTGTTCGCCATTTCACCCCTGGGGGAATAAAAGAACCATTTACTATCCACACGATCAATGACTCTCATCATCTTAAACTGTACACCTCTATCAGGTCACCTCTCATCCTCCGTCACTACAGGGAGAGAAGGCCAAGTACACACAACCTGTTTTCCTCAGGTACGCTCTCCAATCCAGGAAACATCCTTGTAAATCTCTTCTGCACTCTCTCTCTAGTATCTACGCACCCTCTCTATAGTGTTTATAATATAGACGCTGGGTGGGGAAAATCTGCATGCATTCATCCTGTTCATTTCCTGAACTCTTCCTTTCTAGTTATCGCTGCACTCTTTGAAGCTTATTGGTATTTCAAAACTCTAAGTAGGTGGCCAGAACCGATAAACGATATTCTATCTAAGCGTGTTGTACAGCTTCAACAAAACGTCCCAACTCCTGTACTCCGTGACCTGATTGTGAAGGTCAATGTGATCAGAGCTCAATACGAGCCGATCTGCCCGTGACGCCACTTTCCCGGAATTATCGATCTGTATCGCCAGGTCTCTTTTTAAGTACTGCGCACTGAAGTCCACATATTCAATATGTGCACAGAAACCTGCTGTATCTTTTCTCCAAACGCAGACCATCTCACACTTCCCTGTATTAAATGCCATCTACCATGTTTCAGCCCATTTCCTAGCCAGTCAACAGCAAGCTACAAGCTTGGATAGAGTTTCTGGCTGGAACAACGCCCCTAACTTCGGAGTCGTCCGCAATTCTTCGAATTCTGTTATCTACATCGACATCTGATTCATTAACTACGTGATAAATAGCAACGGGCCTAACACTAATCCCTGAACTAGACTTGTCTGAATCATGTTACTGCTCATCCTGCAGAGACCAGTTCATTCTGTTCCTTGCAATGTTTTATCTTATTCGAGCAATATTTTCAAATTATTTCAAAATCTTTAAAAAACTGTCTCAATTTTACTGTACACAAGCATATCTCGTAATTCTGCAATTGACGAACTATAATGGGTTAACTACTTCTCACCTTGACTGTAATTAATCTGACTAGTGATGTAGAATAATTCTCTCGTGTTGTTTATTCTACACCATCTGCTTGAAACTACAGAAAGTTTACACATTTATTCGCAGCGTACAGCACAATTTTTTCAAAGGTTAAGAATACCTCACATATGCTTATACGTACACAGGGTATTTTAACAATTATATTCACTATTTTATTGCTGGTATGAGACATCAGAGAACATCATATCGGTTGTATAAAGGTGATGAGTACTCGGCATTGTCATGTTCCCCCGTGATTTCCATTATCTGAACCTACTGAACACAAGCTGCACCTATTTTCGTCATTCATAGTCATAGTCATAGTCATAGTCATACCTTATTGATCCCAGGGGGAAATTGGTTTTCGCTACAGTTGCACCATAAACAATAAATAGTAATAGAGCCATAAATAGTTAAATAATAATATGTAAATTATGCCAGTAAATTATGAAATAAATCTAGGACTAGCCTATCGGCACAGGGTGTCCAACCCTCTAAGGGAGGAGTTGTAAAGTTTGACGGCCACAGGAAGGAATGACTTCCTATGACGCGCTGTGCTGCATCTTGGAGGAATGAGTCTCTGGCTGAATGTACTCCTGTGCCCACCCAGTACATTATGTAGTGGATGGGAGACATTGACCAAGATGCCATGCAAATTAGACAGCATCCTCTTTTCAGACACCACTGTGAGAGAGTCCAGTTCCATCCCCACAACATCACTGGCCTTACGGATGAGTTTGTTGATTCTGTTGGTGTTTACTACCCACAGCCTGCTGCCCCAGCACACAACAGCAAACATGATAGCACTGGCCACCACAGACTCGTAGAACATCCTCAGCATCGTCCGGCAGATGTTAAAGAACCTCAGTCTCCTCAGGAAATAGAGACGGCTCTGACCCTTCTTGTAGACAGCCTCAGTGTTCTTTCACCAGTGCAGTTTATTGTCAATTCATATCCCCAGGTATTTGCATTCCTCCACCATGTCCACACTGACCCCCTGGATGGAAACAGGGGTCACCGGTACCTTAGCT
The DNA here is from genome assembly GCF_030028105.1 of Mobula birostris. Taxonomy (NCBI): domain Eukaryota; kingdom Metazoa; phylum Chordata; class Chondrichthyes; order Myliobatiformes; family Myliobatidae; genus Mobula; species Mobula birostris. Next base: position 66,731,608 of record NC_092382.1, read on the forward strand.
CTCCTCAGGTCTACCACCAGCTCCTTAGTCTTTTTCACATTAAGCTGCAGATAATTCTGCTCACACCATGTGACAAAGTTTCGGACCGTAGCCCTGTACTCAGCCTCATCTCCCTTGCTGATGCATCCAACTATGGCAGAGTCATCTGAAAACTGCTGAAGATGACAAGACTCTGTGCAGTAGTTGAAGTGCGAGGTGTAAATGGTGAAGAGAAGAAAGGGAGACAAGACAGTCCGGTTGTTTATCCGCCAACCCACTGAATATAAGCATGTAACAGAACTTGCAAATAAATAACATTGAATTTCTTTTAGCTATACGAAAATAAAAATGTGCGAGTGCCCGGCAATATAAACACGGCCCCATGTGATGATAGATCAAAAAAGAGTGAATATTTTTCCTCAACCGCTGGGCCACAACTGAAATGAGTTCGAAACTAGCAATAAAAGACCGGGTTGAATGTCTTTCTGTCCACTGATGTTTCGGTCACTGGTTGGTACATTAACGGTACAACTCTCTCCTCTGAACGACAAGTTGCAAGGAGATTCTGTCCACATCACATAGCCATCTCCTGCTGTGCAGGGTACTATGAATGCCATTAATGATTACACATCTGAGGTGTTGGTTCTGCAGATTGTAATTCGTGTTTTTATTTGCTGCAAGGGATCGGGCATTGACAATCAAATGCATAAACAATATGTTCTGATATCCAGCGACAGTCTGATCATTGATTGCAGGACATCATTGCTAATTGTGTGATTCTTCTGAACAGCAATTTTTATATAAATAGAGATGGTGTTAAGGTTTATTGGTCATACATCTTGTTTTCGCTGTGTCCATCTTGAGGTTGCACAAACAATGGATTTACCAGTATACTTGGAGATGGTTCTGAATAAGCAGTGATACGCTTTGTGTGGAGAGATCCTGGGACCAAATGAGATGTGATAATAACATTGCACAATCGAGGGATCTGGCCAAGCAGAGACATTGTCCACGTGGTCACTGGCATGTCAGAATAACCATTGATAACACCGCGAGGGGCAGTTATGTTTCTGTAGACCTGTGACAGTCCTGTTCATTGCAGTAATGGATCCTTTGGAAGGTGGAAAATAACCTCACTGCCCAGAAACGGAATCAGATTTTTTGTCTCATAAATGTAATCCTTCTCAATCTATCTATACACCTATTTACCTACTTTATTTATATTCGTCCATTGACGATAAAATGAAAACGTCTTTCTTTGAAATAGCCGTGGTGACAATTTCTATGCAATATGCAGAATCATAGCTAGCAAACAAATGTATACCCGAAATAATTGTGAAAAGCGTGCTAGGTAAAATCCTGGAAGAATATCAATGGGTTATGTCCTATATGATTTGGTTTGTTGTTTTACTTCTAGTTCCCTTTGAATTATTGTTTGTTAGTGTTGATTGCCCGTCGTTTCCGACGGTGGCTTAGCCTGTGAAGGAAGAATTTCACGGTGAAAAATCCGTTGCACCGGGGCAGTTCCACTCTCTCGGCCTCTAAAGTCCTGGTCCAATAGCAGGAAAGAATGTCAAGATTGGAGACTTCCTCGGCCGCGGTGATGCCGTGACGCCTTCTGTGCCTTGTTTTGCCCTTCGTTGAATTGGACGAGCTGCCTCTGGGTAGAGTACGGCAAGCCCGCCACCAGAGGTACAAATAAGTTACTGTTTATAACATTTTAAATTGAAGGGTTTTGGAGATTTTATTTTGGCACGAAACTTGAGCTGCTAGTTTGATAAATATTAGTAATTAGTCACTTTCATAGCATGCACTAAAAGGTATCAAATCTGAGCTTTGGAAGAGAACAATGTTTTCCTGTTAACGACAGGGAGATTTTAAACTGGTAAAATGAAGGATATGTATAAGTGTTCCTGAAGGGGAAAGACCCACGTTTCACTGAGCCGTTAGTATTTCATTGCTGGTGGTAGTTGATGATAATTAGCATAATAAATGTTTACGATATTTATTTGACCAGTACAAAATCAACATTTTCAGGATGACAATGAAAGTAGTTGTTTTCACCGGAGAGACACCATCTGGAATTTTGTTGCAGAGTTGGCAGAACAACGCTTTCTAGCAGGTAAATATACCGTCGGTCCGTGTCCTTAGATACCTCTCATTGATGATCCTGAAAAACCATCCTCACACGCTTGACAACAGAAAGCTTACACGTTTATTCGCAGAATACAGATTTTTTTTTTCAAAGGTTAAGCATACCTAACGTATGTTTACACGTATATAGGGTATTTTAATAATTATATTCTCTATTTTATTGCTGGTAAGAGACATCGGAGAAAATCATATCGGTTGTGTAAAGGTGATGAAAGCTCGGCGTTCTCATGTTCCCCGGTGGTTTCCATTATCTGAACCTACTGAACACAAGATGCATCTATTTTTGTCATCGCGGTTCTTTATCCACGAACCCACTAAATATAATTCTGTAACAGGACTTGAAAATAAACAACACTGAATTTCCTTTAGATATACGAAAATAAAAATATGCGGGTGGCCGGAAATATAAACACGGCCCAATGTGATGAATAAAAAACAATGAGTGAATGTTTCTCCTTATTCTCTGGGTGACACCTGATGCGAGTACGAAACTAACAACACATGTCTTTATGTTCACTGATGTTTCTGTTACTCGTTGGTACATTGACCGTACAACCCTCTCCTCTGAACGATAAGTTGCACGAAGATTCTGTCCAAATCACATAGCCATCTCCTGCTGTGAAGGTACTGTAAATGTTATTAATGATTACACATGTGAGGTATTGATTCTGCAGCATGTTAGGTATGTTATATAGGACAAGATGTCATTAGACGTGAGAAGCACGGAGGAACATCTGGAGAAACTTCTGAAATGCCTGTTTTTAAAGGTGAATCACACGGAGAGACTAGCCCAGTCAGCCTCACAAATCGTGTACAAAGTGTGAAAGTGGAAAGCGTTTTATCAGCACTGTGATATTTTCAAATAAGAAGAAGGCCACGGACCATTAAGAGTTCCACGATGGATACAGAGAGGTAAGTCATCCTCCAGTGAGCTGTGGGCAGCACATCGATACCAGTTCCACGACAGATACAGACATGAGACTTTCTCCAGGCAACCGAGGGCCACACATTGGTACAAGTTCCACAGTGGATGCAGAGTGGTGAGACTCTGTTTTCACTATAAGCCCAGGAGCCGCTCATCGGTACGAATTCCACAATAGGCACGGAGTAGTTTGTACTACAAAAGCAGAAGGAAATGAGCTTGAAAGGTGCGGTTGAATACGCCCTCTGTTCTGCACATGCTGATATTGGTGACGATGTGGAAAATGAGAAGACACTGACTTGGGAAATGGGACAGAGGTAGCCATGAAGTCACAGAATATTACGACAGAGGAATAGGCGCCATCTAGGTCATCCCTCTGTGATCTTCCGCCCCGTCCCATTTATCTGCACCCTTTGTCCCACTCTCATCCACGTACCTACACAACCCCCACTGAAATGATACAATTGAATCTACATTTGCCAGTTACGCTTTCAGTTCCTTTCACACTCGCTCGACCCTCTAGGTGAATATCTTCTTCTACATACACTTCTTGCATATTCCAACTTTCTCCCCGAGCCTAAGAGCTGTAGTTGTGAATTCATTCAAAGGATAGAACATAAGAGATAGAAATCTACAGCATATTTCAGACACTTCAGTCCACAATGCTGTGCCAAATATGTAACCTACTCTCGATATTCCCCAGACTTTCCCGACGCCATAGCCCTGTATTTTTCTGAACTCCATGTACCTGTCCAAAAGGCTGTTAAAACACCGTACTGTATCCGCTTTCACCACCGCCGCCGGCTGTGCATTCCACGTACCACTCTCTGTGTGAAAAACGCACGTCTGATATGCTCTCTGTACCTAGTTCCAAGCACCTTCAAACTATGCCATCTTGTGTTCGCCATTTCACCCCTGGGGGAATAAAAGAACCATTTACTATCCACACGATCAATGACTCTCATCATCTTAAACTGTACACCTCTATCAGGTCACCTCTCATCCTCCGTCACTACAGGGAGAGAAGGCCAAGTACACACAACCTGTTTTCCTCAGGTACGCTCTCCAATCCAGGAAACATCCTTGTAAATCTCTTCTGCACTCTCTCTCTAGTATCTACGCACCCTCTCTATAGTGTTTATAATATAGACGCTGGGTGGGGAAAATCTGCATGCATTCATCCTGTTCATTTCCTGAACTCTTCCTTTCTAGTTATCGCTGCACTCTTTGAAGCTTATTGGTATTTCAAAACTCTGAGTAGGAAGCCAGAACAGCCCACGATATTCTACCTATGGCCTCATCAACGTGTTGTACAGCTTCAACATAACGTCCCAACTCGTGTCCTCCGTGATCTGATTGTGAAGGCCAATGTGACCAGAGCTCAAAACGAGCCGATCTGCCCTTGACGCCGCTTTCCCGTATCTCCAGTTTTTTTTTAAACATACTGTACACTAAAGACCAAATATTCAATATATGCGACTTAACCTGTTGTATCTTTCTTCACAACGCATATTTGTCTGTATTAAATTAAATCTGCCATATTTCAACCCATTTCCCAGCCAGTCAACATCAAACTACAAGCTTGGATAGAGTTCCTGGCTGGAACAACGCCCCTAACCTAGGATCCGTCCGCAATTCTTCTGATTCAGTTATCTACATTGACATCTGAGTCATTAACTACATGATAAATAACAACGGGCCTAACACCAGTCCCTGCACTACACTTGTCACAGTCAAAGAATTAACTATCCACTCTCTGCTAATCCAGAAAAGAACGTACATCAGTCCGTCCACAAGACGCTTCTAAATTCGCGTTTATATTATCACAGCTCCCTGTAATATTGCTCTCGATCTCTTTTATATGCTCAGAACATAAGTATAACGTGTTTTATTGTGATACATGTCATCAGCTGACACTGTGACATTCGTCATTCAAATGACTCGAACTGACTGGAACAAGCGACAGAAAAAAAATGAACCTATCTTCCCCCTCCATAAACTGTACTCTATTTCACCTGTCGAGCCAATGTCCCGCCCTCAATGTCAGAAGCGAACGTGCTCCGCTGAATGGGACAAAATGAATCTGTTTGAAGTTGATTGTCCATATTAATTGCTCAGGACGATTGCCTATGTTAAAAAGAACACTGATCAGAAAATGTCCCACTTCAGCAGCTGACGTCAGATGTCTTGGAAAGTACAATGGCAACGTTCATATTACCTTCTGTTTAAAAGTTAATAACTTGTGACATCCCTTCAGGAGACGAATTCATGGCACGGTGATAGAGTAAGAAAAACACCTTAATGTAAGTGTTTGTGTAGCTGGTCGTCCCTAATGCGAAGATGTGATAGCCACACGAATTGCCTCAGTGGAATTGCTCTCCCTTGTATATAACTCTGTAAAACCAGTCACCAGTTCATATGAGCAGTTGGATCGTTCCGTGCAACTGAACGCTGCCTCTGACGGAATATGGGCTATGCAGCGATTTACTACATCGCGGGCGTTTTCTATCCTGCAATTGTAGCGATCGGTATCCCTGGTAAGATACTGAAGCTGGTCACTTTATGTACGGTGCTGTCGTCATCTCGCTTTCGTTCCGCTGCATTGTTTAGACTTTTACTGAGCACAGACGCTACCTTCGTCTGAAATCTGCTTCCAGAATTGAAGATTCAAGCAGATGATAGTTTCTTTATTCAGAATCCATATCTTTTCTATGTATTTTTTTTATTTCTTTTGTCAATTGCGTTGGTGCCGATATTGCCATAGTTCCGTAGTTTCTCCTTGCTCGGCTTTCTGAGCCGATAGTGGTTGCTTTTCCAGATGGGAAACTGTTTCAACTGCCCTGGCAGTCGAATATCGACGCCTAGGTCTGTTCTTCCATAAAACGTTAAATTATAACTTATGCATTAAATCTCATGATGTCACCACAAATAAACCCTTCAGCTATTTCACCTCAACAATGGAAATGGTGTTTACTGAGCCATCGACCGTCACCGGGACGTGACGTGGGAATCAGATTCCCGGCTCTAATCTGTCGGAAAGTCGCCACCCCATTGCAAATTCTGTCCATTATTGTCCAGTCGGAGTGCACGGACAGAGTCCGCACAAATTGAATTTCTGCTTTTCACTTCCAAAAAAAAACATACCCTGGAAAAATGGTGGGACTTCGGACATTTGCAGCTAACGGTAATTCTGTGTTTTTTTTTCATTCTCCAAATTTCCTGTAGTTAACTTAACAGCGATTGTGATCCTACCACGGGGAAGGTGCGGACTCTCCAAATGCATCACCCGTTACCTGGTTGGAATGGCAACAGCGGATCTGATGGTGGTTATCGTTCATGCTTTAGTGGAACAGACCAACAATATCCACATTTATTCCAGATCACTGCTCATCACTCCTGTATGCGCTCTGACACTTGTATTATTTGTTGTGACGAGGGACTGTTCTGTTTGGTTTACGGTCAGTTTTACCTTCGATCGTTTCGTCGCCGTGTTGTCGAAAGCTCGGAGAACGATACTGCACTGACAGAACAGCAACGGTGGTTATGGTGACGGTGGTTATAGTGAGTTGCGGGAGAAGTGTCCCGTTTTACTTTGCCTTTGAACCTTACGTCATTATTGACAACATACCGTGGCGTTGCGCCTTCTCACAGGAATACGCTACTTTACCCGTGTGGAAAGGATTCGAATTACTGGATAGCATTTTAACACCGTTGCTACCAATCGGCTTAATTCTAGTGGTCAATGGGTTAACAGTAAGACTTATCATTGTGGCAAATAGAGTCCGCAGAGGGCTTCGGAAGAACAACGATAATCTGAAAGATACCGAAGCAGAAAACCGCAGAAAATCGATGATATTACTGTTTGCAATTTCTGCTAATTTCGTATTACTTTGGATGCCCTATGTAGCTCATTCCCTGAAATGGCAATTGGAAAATTACTTTTATCAGGACAGATATTTGAGTTCCCCGGTATATATACTACAGCAATTTGGGTTCATGTTGCAGACTCTCAGTGTGTGTACCAATACTTGTATCCATACACTGACACAGAGGAAATTCAGGCAAGAGCTTAAGGGTGGAATGAAGTATGTGTTTACGTTAAATGGCCGTCTGTGTAGATAATGCCCACTCCAATTGGTATTCAGCGCAGTTTTAGATTACATGATTAGGTTTGGCATAATGTCATAAATTCAAACAGTCATGTGCCTGGTTATCCTGAAGTGAATGATTTCCAAACTATCGCAGAGACTTGACAGTCATCCGCGAAAAGGTACCGCAGAATAAAAGCCAGGACTGGCAGACTCCTGGATAACATCATCAACCAGGCCATCAAACTGATTAACTCACGCTGATTTGAGTGTTTTTCTATGTTACATTGACTGTTCTATTTACTATAAATTACTGTGATTGCACATTACACATTTAGACAGAGACGTAACCTAAAGATTTTATTCCTCATGTATGTGAAGGACGTAGGAAATAAAGTCAATTCAATCACTAGGGGAGGGATGACTTCCGGACTCTTCGGGGTGAGATGTTTCATAGTCAGGTAAAAGAGAATAAAGAGAACGTGTTTTAAATACAGGAAGGGTGCGATAGCGTCACAGCTGTGGAAACGGAAGACACTGTGATGGGATTGTTTGGTAATAGACTGTGAGTGGAACTCAGAAGTAGGAAGGGAACAAACACTCGTTTGAGATTATTCCGTACAGAGCTCCCATCACCAAAACGAAAACAACACACAGAGACAGTGACAGATCGGGAGATAGATTTTGCACAGGTGCCATATTAACGCGCAGTTGGCACAGGCAACTTCACTAATATTCATGTGTACTTTCTCTGGTTAAAAGTTTAGACGTGACAGATTTTCTCAGTTGTATCCAGAAAGGAGTGCTGGCACAATAAACGGAGAGGCGGTCTAGCGAACAATCCAGCCTAAACTAGTGCTGGATAAAGAAATGGATCAGTTAACAGATCTCTCCGCAGGTCAGCATTTCATGACAATAGAGCACAGCTGTTTGACATTGACTAATACCTTATGCTAGGATAGGAGAAGATAGTATGGAATGTGTGTAATTGATGCTATCAGGTAGGAACTTAGTAGCCGAATTTGGGAAGTGATTTCTTCCCTCAAATGCACAGTAGAATCGTGGAGATTGTTAATGGAGAACCAGACTAGAGTTCAGTTGAGGACTGACGGAGAGTCTCGGCCTGAAACGTCGACTGTACCTCTTTCTAGAGATACTGCCTGGCCTGCTGCGTTCACCAGCAACTTTGATGTGTGTTGCCGTGTACAGTAACCCTGGTTGATAAGAGATATTGAACACCTCTTCAAGAAGAAGAAATAAACATACTTAAGGCTTTGGAAGAAAGGATCAGGCAGGGCTGTGGAAAGTCACAATGTAGCCAGAAGGGAATTAACAATGGATTTAGAAGAATTAAAAGGGGACCTGAGAAGTCCTTGTGGAGCCACATGAAGGTAGGTGAGAAACAGAAGGATGACGAACGAGAGAGAGGGAGAGATCAGTGATAAAAGAGCGAGTGTGTGTCTGGAGAGCAAGGAGGCATTGCAGCCCCTTAATGATACTCTGATTCGATATTCACCAGTGAGTTTGACTTTGATTAACGTGGATACAGCGAAAAAAGGGCAGTTGTACTGGGACATGCCGACGCTTAGAATTACGAGCTAGAAACTGGCAAAACATTAAAATAAATCTTTCCCCGGTGCTAGATGGGATATTCTCCTGGTAATTAGTGAAAACGAACGAAGGTATTGCTGGGCTTTTGGACATGACATTTGCGTCATCGCTGGGCACCGAGAATGGCAAATGTTATTTATTTATTCAAGACATGTAAGGTAGTCCTGAGAATTACAGGCCAGTGAGTCTTTGGTCAGTAGTGGGCAAGCCATTGAAAAGGTTTGTTAGAGACAGAATTTATGAGTATCTGGAGATACCTATCCTGATTGGGGCGAGTCAGCGTAGCTTTCAGAGGGAGGCCGTCCCTTGTGAACCAGAATGAATTCCATGAAAAAGTGAAAGGTAATCGGATGAATTCAGAACAGTCGATCTGAGGTATATTAATTGTTATGGTGTTTGACTGGTTTCCGTATGGTGCAGGCATCCAGAACGTCATTTGGCCTGGGTTCCAGTGAAACATAGATTCGGAACTGGCTAACCAAGGGAAGGCCGATTTGGCAGTAGTTAACGTTCCGCAAGGAAGGTATAATCTTTAGTCCACCCTACAACTATATCTAGGCTCTGCTATTATAGTTTTCCGACAGACCGACATTAATTTGACCGTCCTGCAGCACTTGGATAACTTACTGAGTTAGGGCTGATGATGAAAGCAAAATTCTGAATCCGGACTGAAACTGCACGCTATCTAAACTGAAATCCCATTTATTTATTGCGGGGTCGATGCTACCATTTCATCAAAACAATCTTTTCCAGTGGAACCCTACAACTCATAATCATCATTTCAAATAGTTCAGCAGCATCCTTTTCTGCTCCCGAAATGAACCATCCTCCCAGAATGCGAATTTCAAATTCCCAATTCAAGTATACACGAATTTGTCTTAATATGAATTTACCATTTAACAGCGGGTTTGTGGTACCCGGAATAGATACACTCATATCTCGATCCCTTTACCCTCGATTTCACATGGCCAGTGTTGAATAGGTCTCCCTCTGAAATCAATACCAAAGCAAACAAACGTAAGAATACAATCTAAATACGCTGGTAAGGCAAAACAAAAATCTAAGCTCCAACGTTTCTTCCTTCAAAACTGTCGCCAGTAGCTCGCGTGTATAGAATAAACAGTTAATTCCTAGAGTGAAAATCCTTATAAAATATGATAAAGAACAAAGGGAAACCAGATGTGTGTGATTGCGGCCCCCATAAACCAAGACTTTATACAATTTCGGAAAACGAAGCAGTCTGGTAGTCACATTTCGTGCAAAATTATTTCAACCAATGAAGCAAATATTTGTAGGCAGTGAGATCTTATTGTCAAAGAAAGGATTAATTTAAACATCTTTTCAATGCAATCCTAAAAATCACACGACTCGTTTTCCCTTGATTTAGAGACACATTACCTCTGTTTCTCTTTCAACTGAACTCACAAATGTCCAGTGCTTGTGCAATATTTTACATTCTCAATGCGTTCACGCTTAAAACTATCGCAGAGTATGACATACTCTTAAGCGTTGAACAGTTAACAAATGATCTATAATTAGTGTCATACAAGATTTAGGAAATACTTTTCAGTCGAAAGCAGACGGACGCTGACAGTTATGTATCGTACTCAAGTTAATATTGAACATATAGAAATCATGACGTCATCACGTGATCAACTCTCCAACGAATTAAGCGGGCTCTCACCTCCAATCACTGATGGAAGATAGGATTGAGGTTAAGTGACCGATTTGTTGTATAGTATCAGGTTTAATAATCCCCATTACCACCGCTGAAGTAAGAAATTTGGACTCCTTACTGGGACCTTTGCCACACAGACCTCCAATCCGGAAGTATGGTCTTTAACGCCTTAGTGATGGAGTGAATGTATATTTCTTATAATCAGAGGGAACAGCTTAGGATGATGGCGCCTTATGGAGACTGCTTTGCTCGCATCTTTGGAAACAGCTCTATTTCTATCTTTAATATTTTTTTCTTCTGTTTTCAGGGTTCCTTGGAAGACCCTGCCCTGGAGCTACACGTTTTAGAAACATATAGTATGGAAGGGATAGATAAGATAGAGGCAGCAAAGTTGTTTCCACTGGTGGATGAGACTTGAAATTGGGGACATAGCCTTAGGATTCGGCAATGTAGAATTTGAACAGAGATAAAGAGGACCTGTTTTTAGAGAGTCTAAAATCTGCGGATTTCTCTGTCCAATGAAGCAGTAGAGGCTACCCCTGTAATATATTTAAGTCAATGTTGGATAGTATTTTTTCCAGAGTAGGGGAGGGTTATGGGGAAAAGACAAGTAGGTGGAGATGAGTCCATGGTCAGATTGGCCATTATTTTATTAAATGGCGGAGAAGGCTTGTTGGGTCAAGTGGCCCACCCCTGCTCCTATGCCTTACGTTATTCTGTTTGTAAGCTTTACACTCATATGATTGCATTTTGTTAGCACGTCTAGCGGTATCCGCTTCGAATACCCAAAAGTAACTTACCAGAATCTTTAATTCTTCACTTGCTTCTTGTATTTTCGGAAAAAGTTGAATGTTAATAATGTAATTCTGAGGCTTCATAAACCTGCTATGTGTTATAGCATTTTGATACGTTCGCATAGGAACACATTCCAATTAATTTCCGTTCCTCTGCAGTATCTAGACATAACACTGCTCTCGGCTGATCAGTTGCCTGTAACAGCTCACTATGGTTAGCCGCGGCCAGTAATGCATCAATATCATTATCAATATCTCTCTGAAGCTGAGGCAGAAGGATGCAGTGCAAGTAATATTGTTCTTTTTGCCTTCCATTGCGACCTTCTCGCTGTTCGTAAATGGGGAATGGGATCAGACTTGTGACGACGTACTGGGTTCTTTGGTTGTATGCAACATAGTCCCTGCGTTACAGACCGCATTCTCTGCTTCTATTGTCGCACTTACTCCCAAAAACAGAGTAACAGAGAATATATTGTGCCTACGTTGGTTTTAAAGCAAAACCACACTGTCAATAATATTAAACATGTTGCAGAGTCACCAGCTTATGCTGAAAGTCGGACCAGAAAATAACTGATTGAGCGAAGGTGATAAAATGTGTATTAAGCTGCTAAATAAAGATGTACTGCGCAGTGGGACATAAATACACGTGCACAGGAAGTCATGAGGATATGGTTGTTGACTTCAGGAGAACACCGAACGACCACTCTCCACTGAACATCGACGACTCCTCCGTAGAGATCGTTAAGAACACCAAATTTCTTGGTGTTCAACTGGAGGACAATCTCACCTGGTCCCTCAACACCAGCTCCATAGCAAAGAAAACCCAGCAGCGTCTCTACTTTCTGCGAAGGCTGAGAAAAGTCCATCTTTCACCCCCCATCCTCACTACATTCTGCTGAGCTTGTATTGAGCGCATCCTGAGCAGCTGCATCACGGCCTCGTTCGGGAACTGCACCGTCTCGGATCGCAAGACCCTGCAACCGATAGTGAGGTCAGCTGAGCAGATCATCGGGGTCTCGCTTCCCGCCATACAACATAGAACATAGTACAGCACAGTGCAGACCATTCGGCCCACATTGTTGTGCCGACCCTCAAACCCTGCCTCCTATATAACCCCCCACCTTAAATTCCTCCATATACCTGTCTAGTAGTCTCTTAAATTTCACGAGTGTATCTGCCTCCCCCACTGACTCAGGCAGTTTATTCCACGCACCAGCCACCCTCTGAGTAAAAGAATGTTCTCTAATATCCCCCTTGATCTTTCCATCCCTTACCTTAAAGTCATGTCCGTTTGTTTTGAGCAGTGGTGCCCTGGGGAAGAATTACAGACATTTACACCACACGCTGCATCCGTAAAGTAAACAGCATTATGAAGTACTCCACGCACCCCTCGTACAAACCCTTCTCCCTCCTGCCATCTAGCAAAAGGCACCGAAGCATTCGGGCTGTCACGACCAGACTATGCAACAATTTCTTCCCGCAAGCCATCAGACTCCTCAATACCCAGGGCCTGGACTGACACCAAGCTACTGCACTTTACTGTGCCTATTGCCTTGTTTATTAGTTATTCTAATGCCTGCACTGTTTTGTGCACTTTATGCAGTCCTGTGTAGGTCTGTAGTCTAGTGTAGTTTTGTGTTGTTTTACGTAGTTCAATGTAGTTTTTTGTATTGTTCATGCAGCACCATGGTCCTGAAAAACGTTGTCTCGTTTGTACTATGTACTGTACCAGCAGTTATGGTCGAAATGACAATAAGAAATGACTAGACTTGACTTGACTTGGAAGCTGTTCCTCAAGCACGCTGTTACCGTGTTCAGACAGAGAAGTTTATAGAAGAGGGGGCGGGGATCTTTGACAATCCATGAAACAAGAGGCTACAGAAGGAATACTGCATCAGTTCAGCTACTGTACACTAGGAACAAAGTGAAGGTCCAGGTAAAGAAGCAGAAGGAAGAATTCATTATTCAGAAACCGGTATCAGTATCTGAGCTTTCGGCAGTGCAGTGGCTTGTAAATGCAGTTGCTGCAATATCTGTGGTTCGTGGATTTGGGATTAATGATATATCAGGGAGCATTCTGAAACTAATTCTGAAACCGTTTGTATGTGCATGAGAATAAAATGTTCAATTCCGCGCAGCGATCTCCTCCTCGAGGATCTGTGTATCATGAATTGTATGAAGGCACATAAGGTGTCTGCACCCGCACGGTCAGCTGTTCATAGTCCTCCACAGATACTGACTGATATGTTAAATGCCGTGCTGGTTGTTCATGGGTTCAAACACAGGAGATTCTGTGTTTACATAAGGTCAAGTCAGGAGCGGCTAAATTCAAAAGGTAATTCCGAGTTTCTTTTTGGAAAACATTTTGTTTTGCCAATTTGTATCCTAACTCGCTGACAACATTTGCACAGAAAATGCGGTGTATATTTCAACCTACAACAGGCTATGAGAGGAAGGGTAAGAGGCCCCATATTGATGCCACATGACACTCAGCCTGTCGGCAGTTCCATTCGTTAACAGACTTATAGAACAGAGAATCATAGAGAGTACGGCACTGAAACAAACTCCTCTGCTCATTCGTCAGTGCAGAACTGATGTTGCACCTGGACCGTGTCATCTGTAGCCCCCACATTCATATTGCTACCCCATGTATTTTAAATGTTGAAATCAATTGAGGATATTACACCGATTCTGAACCGTCTCAAACTTTCCCTCTGCCTCCGGTCCTCAACTCCCGCCATCGTCCTCGCAATATATCCCTCTACTCTTTCAAAATCATTGATATCGTTCATGGAAGTAGATGACCCGAACAATACTCCATATTAGGCATTGCCATCGCTTTCTACAACATAAACATAGCATCATAACTCCTTTACTCATTACATTGATATATGAAGGCCGAAGCGTCATAAGTTTTCTTTACCACCCTATCTAACTGAGACTCCACTTTTAAGGAATTATCGATCTGTATTCTCTGATTCCTCTGTTATACCGCACTACTCTATGCCCGACCCTTCACTGTGTACGCCCTAACACGGTTTGTCGTCCCAAAGTACTACACAGCACACTCACCTGTATAAAATACCATCAACCACAGCGGCTGTCTACTACGTATCATTTGGTGTCATTTACAGTCTCAGTTTATCATATTATCAATCAATCGTGGATATAGATGACAAACACCAGTGGCCGATTATAAGCAAGCAGTCGCGAAACGGCACGATGCTGCCTATAAACAAGAAACGGCCCATCTCGACACTTTTCAAATTATACTTGGCGACTTTAACCAGGCTTGTCTGAAGAAAACCCTGCGTCCAACTATCTCCAGCACGTAACATTTTGGACCAGAGACTCCAACACACGAAACCACTGCTACTACAATATGGAATGACCATCGTTCCTTCCCGAGTCCGCATACCTAAGGAGGAAGGAGAAGATGGCGACGCGACGGAGCGCGCGGCCGTTCCGACTGATATCGATATGTGTTAACTAGGGGGCCGTGCACAATCCGGATTTGATGGAGACAGCCGTGAGGAGCATAGAGGAACACCTGGAGTAACTTCTGAAATGTCTGCTTCGCTACCGCTGCTACTGTGCGATCGAGAATCTCCGGAGGGGAAGGCCCCAAATCCTCGGCTTTGCCTATTGCCTGTTGCCGGGGCCGGGAACGAGGCACTCGGCAGAGATTGTACTCGGTGCTCGGTGTCGGAGAGCTAGTCGGAGGCTCGGAGTTTTCGGACGGAATTGGAGTCAGACTGTGGTCGGATGCTTCCAGTATACTGCATCGGCAAGTTGGCGGCGCTGGAGGTTCACCGTCTGTTTGAGATGATGGGACTTGCGAAAGACTTTGAGACTTTTACTGTGCCATGTTCTGTTCTTATCAAATTACGATATTGCTTTGCACTGTTGTAACCATATGTTATAATTATGTGTTTTTTTTAAGTCGGGTTGTCATGTGTTTCTGTGATATCATTCTGAAAAAAAACATTGTATTATTTCTTAATGCATGCATTACTAAATGACAATAAAAGAGGACTGCGTGTCCTCATAATCTAATCTAATCTAATAGTGGCAAATCGAAACATTGGACTGTACTCCTGCTACCTGCATAAAGACAGCGCCCAAAGATCAATGATTCATAGGACAACTAATCGCTGAAGGTCGCTGAAGGCAAATGAATGGTTACAGTATTGCCTGAGTCAGAGGATTTGGCTCTGTTGAATAACTTATAACTGGACTAGAATAACTACACCGGGGAGTTGCATACTTTATTAAAACGGCACTGGATGGGTGTGCCCGATTTGAACAGTGAAATCCGGAACCTGCTAAAAGCCAGATCAGAAGCATTCAAGTCTGAAGATCAAGAATGCATCACGAGGTGCAGATATCATCTGCAGAAAGCTATCTCTCGGGCGAGGTGGAGATTCCGGTCTGGGCTGTAATCACCGAGGGATTCTCGGCAGCTCTGGCAGGGTTTAAATGCCATAACCTCCTACAAAACTAAACCTTGCGTCATGGGGAACAGCAGTGCCCCTCTTCCAGATGAAGTCAATGTCCTCTATGCTCGCTTTGACCACATATACAGGAAGGAATCATCGCGCTCCACATGTCTCCCGATGATCCCTTTGTCTCAGTAGCTGACGATTACATACGGGCTGCCATCAAGAGAGTGAAACCAAGGAAAGCAACCTGTCCGGGCGGATTACCTCGCCGAGTACTAAAGACCAGGGCCGACCAGCTGGCTGGTGTGTTCACGGGTATCTGTAACCTCACGCTCCAGCGGTGTGTGGTACTCAAATTCTTCAAGCAGTGTGGCGTACTGATGGGCAAGAAGAGCGTGGAAAGCTGTCTAATTGACTATCGCCCAGTAGCATATCCATCCATAGTGAAGACGTGCTCGGTAGGCGAATTGGAGCCTGTCCAAGCGACCACTCAGACAGGTGCTAACCTGCCCTTTGCGACGCTACAACAGATGCTATTTGCTGTTGTATTATTCTTAGCTTCAGCTACTTAAATTGAACAATTTTAAGAAATGTTCACTTTTAAAATATGGACATACAACTCAAACATTTGTCAGTTCTTATACTACGCAGAGCACAATTATTCTCTGTTAAAGATCTGCAGATTGAAGCAGGTTAAATGAGTTCTAGATATCGGTTTTCCTGCAGCTAGAAGACCCCGTTTCCTTGAGATGATGGTAATTTAAAGCTAAATCACCTGGATTCTATGGAGACTTGACAAAACAACACTTTCTGGCACTAAATATACCGTTCGGACCGATTCCCGAGGACATCGCCCTTTGATAGACTTGACAGACATCCACACACGCTTGAAGTGTGACGCGGTTTCCTGCATTTTCATTGACATCAGATAGTAATCACCAGCATTTTGCAGGTCCCAATGTTTTGCTTTTACCACAATCGTGCCTGGCCTTGGCTTCACTGAACGAAATTGTCACCCAGGAAGATTTGAGAATTTATCGATATGTATGTCTCACTTTCCAGAAAATTTTCTGTCATGTCATCCTCTGGAATCACAACTAGGAAAAAAGTTTCTCAATTTCGTGAGGTACCACCCACGAGATACCATCCTCCATAATTTCCCCGTATCCAATAGGGACTTAAGAACCCATACCCTACCCCACTCCCACCGCCTTTTCCGCTCTCTGCAGGTATCACTTTCCACATCATTCCCTCGTCCACTATCCCTCCTTACTGATCTCCTTCCTGGAACTTATCCCTGCAAGCGTTATTAGTGCCACACCTGCCTCTGCATCTCCTCCTTCACCAACCAGCATTCAGGAAAATCTGTCCTTCCAGGATAGACGGTTATATCCGGCTCTCCTGGAGCGGCAGCCTCCACATTGGTGAGACCCAGCGGAGACTGGAGTACCGCATTGCGGAACGCCATCACGTCGCAGTCACCCACTGCATCAGCGAATGAACGTGTATCACCCTGCGCGAGTTCCGGAAGTTTACGCGGCACAGCTGTCTTGTGTGTGCACAGACACTTCTATTCTTTCCCTCTCTCAGAGCGTAGTGCCCTCCTGCTTCAAAACATACACCATTGTCCCTGTACCAAGAAAATCAAAGTCTGAACGATTGTCGCCCTGTCTCACTCAATTCAATCATAAGTAAATGCATTTAGAGGCTGGTCAAGGAATACATGCTACCACCCACACTGGACACCCTACAATTCACCTACCGAAATAACCGATCATAAGACTATGCTAAAGCCACAGAACTGCATTCACATGGATAAGAGGGATGCACTCGTTCAAATGTTGTTATTGGACTACAGTTCAGCATCCAACACCATAATTACCCCCAGGCTCGACAAGAACTTCAGAGACCTCGGCCTGCATCCTACCTCGTGCAGCTGGATATGCGACTTCCTTTTGGATCGCCGGCAGATGATAAGGAATGGTTCCCCCAGTCTCTGGCCATCTAATGCTCAAAACAGGAGCCCTCAGAGATGTGTCTTGAGACCTCTCCTCTTCTCCCTATACAGCAACGACGGTGTTGCCACGCACAGTTCCAACAAGCTGATCAAATTTGCAGATGAAACGGCATTGATAGGCTTTATTTCGAAAAATAATGCGACAACCCACAGAGGAGAAGTCAACGCCCTGACGGTGCCAAGAAAACAGCATTAGATTAGATTATGAATATGAGGACTCTCAGTCCTCGTTTATTGTCATTTAGAAATGCATGCATTAAAAAATGATACAATGTTCCTCCAGAAAGATATCACAGAAACACAGGACAAATCAAGACTAAAACTGACAAAATCACATAATCATAACATATAGTTACAACAGTGCAAAGCGATACCGTATTTTAATTAAGAACAGACCATGGTCACGGTAAAAAAAAAGTCTCAAAGTTCCGATAGCTTCATCATCTCACGCAGACGGTAGAAGGGAGAAACTCTCCCTGCCAATGATCTCCAAGCGCCAGAAACTTGCCGATGCCGCACCATTGGAAGCATCCAACCGCAGCGGACTCTGAGTCCATCCAAAAACTTCGAGCCTCCGACCAGCCTTTTGACACCGAGCACCATTCTCTGCCGAGCGCTTCGACCTCGTCCCGGCCGCCGATCAACAAGAAAAGCCGAGGGCTCGGGGCCTTCCGCTCCGGAGATCCTGGATCACACAGTAGCAGCGGCAGCGAAGCAGGCATTTCAGAAGTTTCACCAGATGTTCCTCCGTGCTCTCACGGCTGTCTCCATCAAAACAGGATTGTGCACGGCACCCTATTTGACAGATAACAGGTACCACCACGGAGTGGCCACTACGAGCTACGTCGCGCCACCATCTTCTCCTCCCGCAGCTCCCAGAATGTAGACAAAAACAAACGAGCTGACCGTAGATTACAGAAGGAACAGTGACAGGCCAGTCCCTATTGACATCAATGGCACTCTAGTTGAGAGGATGAGTAGTTTCCAGTTCCTCCGTTTACACATCACCGAGGATCTCACCTGGACTCTACATAACAGCTGGGTGGTGAAAAACGAACATCAGCTCCTCTTTCACCTCAGACGCCTGAGAGGTTTAGCATGAGTCCCCCAATTGTCAGGACTTTCCATCATCGACAGCATACTGACTGGCTGGGTCACCGCCTAGTACGTGGGCTGTACTACCCACAATCGCAGGGTACTGCTAAACACACTCTCTGCAGGATATGTACAGCAGCACATGCCTAAAAAAAGCCGGAAAGATGAACAGGGACTCAAACCACGGCAACCATAGACTGTTTCAGGTACTTCAGTCTGGTAAGTGATACAGCTGCATGAAGGTCAGAAATAACAGGCTCCGGGAAAGCCTCTTTCACCAAGCCATCAGAATTATCAACGCATATTGATCTGATTACACATCTGACTGTCTGTTGTATGTGACTGTACATACATGTACACAAAACAATTCTGTATACAGTCTTAGTGCTTGGGCAATATCCTACCACATGGATGATAAATAACAGCGGACCTAACAACAATCCCTGTAGCAGACTCGTGATATTCAACGAATCAACTATTCGGCTTCTTACGCCAAAAGAGTGTTGGAATCACGTTGTTTGGGTTTGATGTGTCTGAATGGAAATTGGAAGACAACATACGATTTTCAACTGAAGAAGCAAAAAATGTGACGACTCTGCTGTGATTTATGGGGACATAATCGGCACCTTGGAGTTTCAACACATAATATCAGTAGGAATAAAATATATCGTATTTTATGGTTTTTAATTCGGTTTTCGTGGCAAGTAATAGACCTGCCTGGGGACCTGCTGATAGATCATATATTTGAGTTTCTACTTCTGTTCAAACCAAATATGGACGGGGAAATGATGGTAAAATTGTTGCAGCTCTGGCTAATGTCTTTAAAGTTAAATAAACTGCACCACACGTCACGGTTATGGGGTAAGATGGTCAAGTAGAAATAGATGTAAATGTTCTGTGCTTCATAACGAACGTCCGATGTGTTAACTAGACCAGAACGTTCAGCAATCGGACCACAAACCGCAGCTAATGTCATCTGGGCATATACCACCTTATTATCAAAAATCCCTGGAATATTGCTCTTGATCTCTTTTATATACTTAGAAAAACATAACTGCAGCGTGTTTTATTGTGATACATGTGATCAGCTGTTACTGTGACTTTCAGCGTTCAAACCACTCGAAATGAATAGAACGAACGAATGAAAAGAATGAAACTATCTTCCCCTTCAATAAAGACGCGTACTCTATTTCACCTCCTGAATTAAACTCCCGCCCTTATTGTCAGAAGCGAATGTGCTCCGCCGAATGTGACAAAATCGATCTGTTTGAAGTTGATTGTCCATGTTGATTGATCAGGATGATTGTCTATGTTAGAAACAACACTGATCAGAAAATATCCCATTTCAGCAGCTGAAGCAAGGTGTTTTTGAAATTACATTGGTAACGTTCATATTATCTGTTCGCTTAAAAGTAAATAACATTTAACTTTCCTTGGGAAGAAAAAAATAATATTGCACGGTTTTGGAATGAGAAAAACACTTTAATGTCAGTGTTTTGTAGCTGGTTGTCCCTTATGTGACTGTCGTGATAAACACACTAATTCCTCGGAGGAATTACTCTGAATTGCATATAACTCTGTAAAACCGATCACCGGTCCATATAACCAGTTGGAACGTTCTGTACAACTGAACGCTGCTTCTGACGGAATATGGGATATCCAGCGATTTACTACATCGCGAGCATTTTCTATCCTGCAATTGTAGCGATAGGTGTCCCTGGTAAGAGACTGGAGCTGGTCACTATATGTATGGTTCCGTCGTCTTGCCTTTGTTCCGCTGCACAGTTCGGAATTTTAGTCAGCACAAATGCTACTGTCGTCTGAAAAGAGTTTCCAGAATTGAGGATACAAACGTCTCATCTGTTTTTTTTTTTGAAATTCAGTTTCCATATTTTTGATATGATATTTTTATCTCATTTGTCAAATACGTTGTTGCCTATATTGCCATAGTTTAATAGTTTGATCTTGCTTTGCTTTCTGAAGCGACAACTGTCCCTTTTGCAGATCGGCAGCTTTTTCACATTACCGTCCAGTCGAATATCGATACGCATGTCAGTTCTTCCATAGTCAACAATTTTAACGTATGTTTTCAACCTCATTAATCTTACTAAAAATAATCCCTGCAGCTGTTTCACCTCTTATAAAGGTGTTGTTCACCTTTCCAAGACGTGAGTCTTGGAAATCAGATGCCTCCCTCCAAACTGTCGGAAGGTCGCCAACCCACTGGCACTCTAGTCTGTTATTATCCACCAGCCAGAGTGCACCGACGGAGCCGGCACACGTCGAACTTCTGATTTCCACTTCCAAAATAACTATACCCTGTATAGCATTGGAAGAATGGTGGGCATTTAGACATTTGCCGCGAACGATAATTCTGTGTTGTTATTTTATTTCTCCAAATTTCTTGTAGTTAATTTAACGGCGATTGTGATCTTATCTCGGGGAAAATGCGGACTCTCCAAATGCATCACCCGTTACTTGGTTGGAATGGCAACAGCGGATCTGATGGTGGTTATCGTTGTTGCTTTAGTGGAACAGACCAACAATATCTACATTTATTCCAGATCGCTGCTCATCACTCCTGTATGCGCTCTGACACTTGTATTTAGGATTGTAACGCGGGACTGTTCTGTTTGGTTTACAGTCAGTTTTACCTTTGATCGTTTCATTGCAATATGTTGTCTAAAACTGCGGGAACGCTACTGCATTGAGAGAACAGCAACTGTGGTTATGGTGACCGTGGTTATAGTGAGCTGCGGGAGATGTGTCCCGTTTTACTTTGCCGTTGAACCTTACGTCATCATTGATGACATCCCGTGGCGTTGCGCCTTTTCACATGAATACGCTACTTTATCCGTGTGGAAAGTATTCGAATTACTGGATAGCATTTTAACACCGTTGATACCAATCGGCTTAATTCTAGTGTTTAATGGGTTAACAGTAAGACATATCATTGCGGCAAATAGAGTCCGCAGAGGGCTTCGGAACAGCAGTGATAATCAGAAGGATTCCGAGATGGAAAACCGCAGAAAATCGATGATTTTGTTGTTTGCGATATCAGCTAATTTCATATTATTTTGGATGCCCTATGTAGCTCATTCCGTGAAATGGCAACCGGAAAACTATGTGTATCAGGACAGATATTTGAATTCCCCGGTATATGTACTACAACAACTTGGGTTCATATTGCAAATTCTGAGTATGTGCACCAATACTTGTATCTATACACTGACACAGAGGAAATTCAGAAAAGAACTGAGGAATGGAATGAAGTATGTGTTTACATTAAATGGCCATCTGTGTAGATAACCAGCATGTCAGTTGCAATTCAGAGGAGTTTTCTCATGAAACAATTCGAAAAAATGAGTAGGTCATGAATTCAATCAATAATTTGCCTGGTCATCCTGTAATTGCAAAAACCGCAGAAGGTTGCATACTTCATACAGTTAAGGTGAAAATCTGGCTAAACGTTTAAAGGGCTGGCATGATTGTTACATTGGTTAAATTACTCCAAACTAACGCAGAGACCTGACAAACACAAGGGCAAGAATGGCTTTTGGACATACCCAGGTTCAGATGTTTCAAAATGGACAGAGTCGGGTAAATGAGGGTAAAGTGAGTGTCACTGAAACACAGTGAGACTATGATAGTAACACAACTGTTGGAGGCGATGAGACCGTGGAGTGATTACCCATTGATAGACGGTGAGTAGATCTCAGAAGCTGAAATAGAGCAATCACTCGTTTGGGAGTGTTCCACACACCCCGCACCTTATTTACAAAAAAAAAAAAAAGGTACGGAGACAGCGAGGAACTAATCGGGAGATAGATTTTAGACTGGTGACATAGTAACATGGTTGTTGTCACAGGAAACTTAAACTTCCCTAATATTGATTGGCACTTCCTGAGGTTAAAAAGGTTCAGATATGACAGAATTCCTCAATAAGCGAGCAGGCGGACTAGAGTAATGTCTATCCAGGATCCAGTACCACAAGATGAAACAGATCTACTCGTGGGTCAATTATTCGACATTTACAGTGGGATAGGAGCTGACAGTATGGAATGTAGTTAAATGCTGTTATTAGGTGGTAATTTGGGAGCCGAATTTAGAAAATGGTGTGGTTCTTGGAATGGTAACAGATGTTTGTTAATGGAACACTTGATTGGGGTTTGGTATAGATTTCTCTCATTGAGACTAGGAACAGATGGAACACCTCATCAAGAAGAAGAAGGAAAGATTCTTGAGGTTCAGGAGAAAGGATCAGGCAGGGCTATGGAAAGTCACAAGTTAGCCAGGAAGAAAAATAACGATGAACTTAGCAGGGGACATAGGAAGGTCTTGTAGAGTCGCATTAACGTAAGTGAAGAGCAGAAGGATGGCGAGAGAGAGAGAGGGTGGGATACATTAGAAACAAAAGAGGAAGCATGTGTCTGCAGTGCAAGGAAGCAGTAAAGGTCCTTAGTGATATTTTGCTTCGGTATTCACCAGTGAGCGCGACTTTTATGAATGTTGATATTACGTAAAAAAGGCAGGTATGGTTGGGCATGGCGACGTTACGAATTATGCTCTGGAAACATGTAAAACATTAAAATAAATCATTGCTCATTGCAGGAAGGGATGTACGCCAGGTAATTAGAGAAAGCGGGCGAATATATTACTGCGCTTTTAGCCATGCCGTTTGCGTCTTCACTGGCCACAGGAGTAGTACCAGATGACTGGAGGATAGTAAATGTTTTACTTTTGTTCAAGAAATGCAACAGGGATAGTCCTGAGATTTACAGGCCCGTGGGTCTTCCGTCAGTAATGCGCAATCTATTGGAGAGGATTCTGCGAGACGGAAATTATGAGTATCTGGAGAAATGTATTCTGGTTCGGGATAGTCAGCACGGTTTTGCGAGGGGTATCTTACTGAATTCTTTAAAAAGGTGAAAAAGAAATATATACAGATGAAGTCAGAATAGTCGATGTGGGCTGTACTAATTTTGAAAGGAGTTTGACCTGGTTATAAATGGTTTGCGACTCTAGAAAGTCAGACAGCATTGCATGTAGGGAAAGCTGGCTGCGTGACTCAGAAGGAAGAGGATTTTGATTAAATGAACCTCTTGCTGTATGGTATCGGGATTAGTAATCCCCATTACCACAGCTAAATGAACATATTTGGACACTCTACTGGGAACATCTCCCCACTGAATCCACTCCGGAACTATCGTTTTTATCGCCTTGCTGGAGGTATATTACTTTCCTGTGTTACCCCCCTTATAAGTGTAAAACTGCACTTTCTTATTCACACGTGATAACGTTTCACCAAGTCATCAAGCATCACTCTTTGTAAGGACAGAGGGATCAAACGTTACACAAGACTTTCTGGATGCTTCGGTGCTACGAGAGACTAAAATTCTGAACGATATATATGTGACATCTGGCTCTAAATTGTCTCGATATAATGTTGATTAACTACAGCGCTTGGAACACCATTCAGAGATCTGACATAAATATATAGGATGCTTGCCGCTCATCTGGTTGCATTTTATGAGCACGTCGGGCTGTATCCTCTGTTAACACCTAAAAGTAACTTAAAAGAGTAACTTAGCATATTGTTCACTTGCTCCCCTGTCCTTGTATTTTCGGCAAAATCGAGTGTTAAGAAATTAATACCGAGGCTGCTCTGTGTCACGACCTTATGATATGTTCGAATAGAAATACAGTTCAATCAATTTCCTTTTCTCCGCAGTACCTAGACAGAGCACTGCTCTCCGGTGATCAATTGCCTAAACAGCTCAATAAGGTTATCAGGATCAATATCTCTCAGATGATATTCTTTCACATTCCTGCATGTTTCCTTCCATTGCGACATTCTCTCTTTTTCGCAGATGGGGAAGGGGGTGGAAGTAGGTACAATAGTCCTGGGTTATTTGGCTGAGTACTGGCCGGAGATGCTGCCTATCATAGTCACTGCTGATTTAAATCAGTAGAAACTTTACTCAATCCTCCCACTTCGCTCCAAGCTAATGGGCTTCTCCTCACTCACTTCTCTTTCACAAACCGCCTAAGAATGACTCAGATGTATTATTTCCTCTTTCTGAGCACCCACACTCCTCGCAAATACGTTGCTTTCTCGTTAAGGAGACAGCTTCTCTGCAAGAGGAGTCTCCACATCATGGAAAACATGACTGCTTCGTCTAATCAGTCCCTCTGTACTTTAGTTTCCTGCCGCCATTCTACCCAATCCTCAGTGAAGCATTCTTTAGCTCTGGCTTCGTTCAAATTCCTTGGCTGTCATGGATAATCATCCGCATCTTTATCACATCGTTTATGTTTTCCTTCATACATCCATAGAAGTTGGAGATGGAGTTAATATGGCGCTAAACGGCGACTGCTTTGCTTGCATCTTCGGAAATAGCTCTATTTCCGTCTTTAATATATTTATTTTTCTCTTCCATGGCTCTTTTGAAGACTCTGACCTGGAGTTACACGCTGGCTTCGGTTATTTGCGGGGATGGGACCCGTTCTCGGGGTTTCACGATTGACCGTTAAACTACATGCCAAGGGTTCGGCCTAAGAGTCCCGTTCGAGTTTGGGAGCCTAACATCTCGGAGCTCTGGAGACAGGCGGACTGAAGGTCGGTGTCATGGCAGGAGACTAGTATGCGTTCGGGAAGGTAGGAAAATCTTTCGCTGTTGGCCCGAAGACCCGAAGTCTTTGCGACCTTCGGACACGGAGCTCGAAAAAAGCGGCGAAACCGACTTTTAACCTCGTAAAACAGCGGGTTGTTTTTTATGTCTCCCGGTCTCTGTGAAAATGGGGGACACCTCCCTCTCCCTTACTAGGGAGAGACAGAACCTGTGGATTTTCGAATGACGGATGAAATGCGAAGCCTTTGGGGTAACATTGGTCTGTGTCTTTGCTATTGCTTAGCACACGCTTGTGCTGAGTGACCGTACCGATGCGCTTTTTTATGGCGGGGGAGGGGGGAGTCGTTGCTTGCTGCCGCTTACGCGCGGGAGCGGGGAGCTGGAGAAGACTTTGGGCGCTCTCACGTTTAACTGTCGTTTATTCTTTGGGGCCCTTGTCTTTTTCCGTCGATGTTTGCGAAGGAAAAGTTTTTCAGGATGTATATTTTATACATTTCCATGACGTTAAATTGCGGCTTTGAACCTTTGACCTTTGGAACTTCGGACCTTTGACCACGTATGCCTCTACACGGAGGACAATTCCTCGTTACCTACTTTCCCGAGTATTAAAACAAAACAAGCTTCAGAGTGATGCCATAGTTATCGAGGACTTGTTTTCCCAATTATTGAGTAGGAGAACCCAGTGACTAATGGATTACAGGAAAGTAAATTTATTGAGTCGTTGAATTGTTGTTGTTGTTGTTTTTTTTTTAACCCTGTATACTAACGCACCACCAGAAGGCGAGGCCTCTCTCGATTTTATATTCTGTAATTATCAGGATAGACTTTTGAGCACTGAAGTTCGTGATTCTTTCGAACCAAGCGATCAAACATGTCAGTTTCGAAGTCTATTGGGAGAGTATATCAGTAAAAGCCAACACCATCAAGTTGAATTTCATTAAGGCAAAGCTTGCGCAGTTGCAGCATGGACTTCGGAAGGTAAACTGGAAGGAACTGCTTGACGTTGATGACCAATGGAGCTGATTTTAAAAGGTTATACACGCTGTGCAGGAAACGTTAAACCCAAGGTCGCGAGAAGCAAAATAAAAGCAATAGATCAAAGTTTGAATTAAAATTTATTATCAAAATACATACATGGCACCACATGCAACCTATGATCCCCTTTCTGCGGGCATATTTAGCAAATCTATGGAAGAGTACATGGATGAATAAGGATATACATAAAATATATGAAGAAAGACAACTATATAAAGAATAGCGAAAATATAGTAATGGTGTTAACTGTAGTGCATATGAACATATGAGCGTTATAGTCAAGAGGGGAATTCGGATTGCCAAAATGAAGGTTGAGAAGGATATTGTCGATAATGTTAAAATGGACACCAATAGATTGTTTCCCCCTATAATGTACTGTAGTAGTAAAGGAAAAGTCAAGGAAAAGCTAAGTTTATTAGGAATCAGAGTGGGATGTTAAACTATGAAGAGAAGTACATAGCGGATACTCCTACATCACGTGTTGCTGACGTGTTGGCACTATAGCTCTAAGTGCAGAGAAAAATAAGGCTGAAGAAACTACAGACTAATCAAGAACAGGGCATACAGACAAACCAGTTGTCTTCGTTTTCCAACATTTTGTTGACTCTTGGGTAATCTAATCAGAGCAATTGCATGTGGACAGAAGATGCTTCAGGTAATGGGCTGCTCAATCTGAGACCATTCTAGTAGGAGTAGCTACTTATACGTAAATTGGCAGACTTGCCGTAGAAGCAATCTGTAATCTCGTAATTGTTGTAATTGGAGCGGAAACCTCCAAAAATACGAGTTGAGTGTGTCGCCGTAATACGAGGAGTTTGTCGACCGCCATGGCTCTGAGGCGAAATCAGCTGGGGATGCCCGGTGCAAAATCGCCCAAGGAAATCTGCCGAGCAGGACGTCCAAACGTTTACAAAGAAAAAAAACAGTTTAATTGAGGATTTGATAGAATTACAACAAAATGCTAAGGCAGAAAGGCACAGATTAGAATTGGACAACGAAATTCGGTATAAAGTAGAAGCCGAGCGAGATGGGTACAACAGGAAAACGTAAAATATCAACATAAAGCAGAAGCCAAACGAGATGGGTTACAAAGAGAACAAAAATTGCTCCAAAATGAGGTAGAAAACTTTAGAGGAAGGATTACAGAGTCAGAAAATGATAGACTTTATGCATACAGCCAGTTTCAGTTGAAGTGTGAGGAATTCCGTAAAGTAAAAAGTAAGCTAGAGGAAGCAGCCGAACTAGCGAATGATGAAATGAACTGTGCACTGATTTAAAGAGGGCTATGAATGTTATTCAGAAAGCAGCACTGGAAAGGAAGCACAGCGCTGCTGGATTCAACAGCTGCAGGACAAACTTGCTGCACTGGGAAGCGTAATTTGTGCTTTTGGATGTTTACAAAAAGGGAACAATGCGAACATTGAGATGATGGTTGGTATGATTAAACAGACGAAGCTACTAGATACGATTACGGTAATTACGAGGCACCATTTTCCGAAGAACTCCCACCAACACACTGCCAACTGGAACCGGTGCTGTCGTCTGCACGAATGGTGCCCCTAGTTATTATCAGAGAAATGTGGAGGCGGCGCAGGGGGAGCACATCAAATCAGAACGCCACACCGTTCGGGGTACAGCAGCTTGAATATATTGCTAAGAATATCGTGACATGTATGCTCGTAGACGGTCCTCCGGAGCTTTTCCAAGCAACTAGTCATCACAGAGTAATACGTGGACGAGATGACTCCGAGGAAAGGAAATTAATGATAATGTGTTTGCATCCAGATATACACTTAGCTTTGCCAGATATACAATGACATGTTGGGGGAGCAGATGAGGGTTTGGAGAACGCAATAATTACTATTAATAGTGTTGACAGAAGAGACCCGGTAGACCCACTCGGCGAATGCTACAAGAGGAGAGGAGAACATCCAACTGCATTTTCATCCCCTTGGTGGACAGTATTCCAAGGGGTTTGTGGAACAGCACTAGCGCTGGACCATTTAGGGACAGGGCCTAAAATGGATGGTTGAGGAGACTGGCGTCCCACTGGACCGATAGATCTGAAACGGCACTGGAAATGTTTAATCCTTCTGACCCACACGCACAGAGGCATGCGTACTGAGGAAAATGAACAGATCGTGGGAAAAGGAGATACAAAGACCGAGTAAACTTTCCCACGGGATGGTGATGTCTATTAAATATCAGGCTGCCGGGTGAAATAAGGGTAGGGTCCCCTTCCCAAGGACGTACCTGCTACAGTATCAAGGGGCAAGGAAGAGCAGCAGAAATGGAATAGGCCTGAGAACAGGATGAACTGAGGTGGAGGAATTAAATGCTATAACTGTGGACAGCATTGATACATTAAGAGACAATATCCAAACCTGAAACGGGAAAGAACAGAGCGTTTTGCCCATGTTTTGCCCATGGAGCGGTCAGAAAGACCGAGACGACACACCAACATCCAGGGAATTGCACGCTGAGCCTCAATGACGGTATCAGGCCTCACCAACATGGGTGTGAGACACAAGGTACGATGAAATCGGAAAACCTCTAGTCACTGGTAGGGTTGGAGGCCGCCCTGTTTCCTTTCTATGGACACTGGAGGATCCCGAAAACATCGTCAACACCAACAATTAAAAAGAAAAAATACGCAAACTGAAATATGCGAGGTAGAATTATCCTACGTGGATTCACAGGACATTCAAAAGTGGGACATGTAACTGTAACATTGGAAGTTAGAGTAGGAGACATAACATTGAAACATTCAGTAGTGCTGGTGGAGCCGCAGCATGTAGTGGGGAGTGATTATAGGGCTTTGTATTGACCTAGTTTATTCCATGATTTGGAAGATGCCAACTGGCGTGAATACATAAACCTCATACAGATCACAGTAGCAGAATATCAAGGTAGAATCTGCAGAATGAGTGAAATGTGGATAAAACCGGAAGAGTTTAGCAATGATCAGAAGGTGCAGGAAAATATTGCACCAAAATCAGAAGCATTTGCAAGGCACAAGCATGACTGCAGAAAGATCGCTGGCAGTTTGTTCATACAAAGTCCAAGCCCCAAACCACAGAAGCTATATGGGTTTCCCAAAAAAACAGTGGAAGCTGTACATAAGATAATACATAGTTTGCTACAACAAATATTCCTGAGGCCAGTAGCCTCCAATAATAACTCAACCATACGGCCAGCGAAAAAAACAGATAGTAGCTGGAGGTTCACAACCGACTATCAACAGCTGTATAAAGCAACTCCGTTAACAGCCCGAACTGTAGCAACTAACCTGGAGACAGTGGTCAAACAGTATGAAAGAGTGCAATGTTCACAGCTTCAGACAAAACTCATGGAGTTTGATCTATCACACTAGATCAAACGTGTCAATACAAGTTTGCATTTACCTTTCAAGGACAGCAGTATACATGGAATGCCCTACAACGGGGTTTCCAGAATTCCTCGTCTACATTTCACCAGTGCTTATAGGGAAAGTTTGAAACGGTTTTCAAAACTCGAATCTTTGATACAATATGTAGATGATCTACTCCCGCAGACTGAAACCAAGCAGTAACATCATCAGCTATTGACAGAATTGCTGCAATTATAACTTGCATTAGGAGTAAAGATAAACCGAAAAAAACACAGGTAATGAAACAAGTAGTTAGTTATTTGCGAATGCTCTTGACATTGGGAAGAAGAGAAATTGAAAAGCGAAGAGGAAATTCGGTTATGAAACTGCTTGTTCCCCGGGAACTGAAAGGGCGGGGGTCCCTTCTGAGGCTGGCCAGCTACTCTAAGGAGCACATTGACGGACTTTCCAGTAAGGCAGCTCCTTTAAAGGAATGAGCCATTCTCAATGGAAGTGGTGACAACTGTTATCACACTCTCAGCAGTGCTATTACAGGAGACGCATGTAAGTTAAGACCAGTAGTTTATCCATCACGCATGCTCTCACTAATCGAACTGGGGACACTGTGTGTTAAAAACATTTGTTAGCGGTTCTCTGCGCGATTCAACATTTCGCCTACATAGTGGGAAATTGTTCACTTAAAATTCTGAGAGAACACACTCCCGTACAATTACCGTTAGATGAAAGGGTTCAAAATGGATCAGTAAGCCAAAACAGAATTACTGAATGGACATTGCTGTTGCAAGGACGAAATACTAGTGTATAGGAAATAAACACAATGTCAATGTTAGCCAGTACCTTGATGTGCGAATGAAGTGAAACATGGCTGTCAAGTTATTATAGCAAATGATCTGAAGGGTCTGCTTGTAACCAAAACAAAACGGAAAAAAAACAGGACGGAAGAAGATCAGATTAAGCAATGATTGAGAACAGAGACACAAAGGAAAGAGAAAACTCCTACTTGATTTTTTTTTTTTTTTTTTTTTTTTGCAGATGGATACTCACTAGTACAGGATGTCATGGTCCGGTCCGTGAAGACCGCATTCCGGTTCACTGTCCGGTCCGTGGACTCAGGACTCCGGGTCTTCCAGCTGTCCCTTGATTTGGTTGAGTTAATCATAGGCACCTGATTCTCATCTTGACTGGCTTGGAATACAATAGCCTTGGGGACGATTGTGGGCTGCTGGTTTGTCTTATCAATATTCCCTGGAAGCAACATGCTGGTGGAAGGCTAGAGTGGCCACTTGACATCTTTAGACCGCGTTAGAGAACCATCGCTTCATGCACCCTTGCTGTCTGTAGTCCGAGCCGTCTTTGCGGTATGGATTAGAATAGATTATCAGAACACTCAGTCCTCTTTTATTGTCATTTAGAAATGCATACATGCATTAAGAAATAATACAATGTTTCTCCGGAGTGATATCATAGAAAACAGGACAAACCAAAGACTAACACTAACAGAACCACAAAATTACAACATATAGTTACAGCAGTGCAAAGCAATACCATAATTTGATGAAGAACAAATCATGGGCACGGAAAATAAAGTCTCAAAAGTCCCCGAGTCGATCGACTCCCGAATCCCCGATAACAGACCGCAAATGGGAGAAACTCCCTGCCATATACCTCCAAGCACCGATAAACTTGCCAATGCTTTGGAAGCAGCCAACCACAAACGACACTGAGTCGATCCGTCCGAAATCTTCGAGCTTCCGACCAGCCTCTCCGATACTGCCTCCCAAACGTCATCCTCTGCCGAGTGCCTTCGACCGCGCCCTGGCCGCTGAAACAAGCAAAGCTGAGGATTTTGGGGCCTTCTTCTCCGGAGATTCCCGTTATCACACAATAACAGCGCCAGCGGAGCGGACATTTCAGAAGCTTTCCAGATGTTGCTCCGTACTCTCACGTCCGTCTCCATCAAATCAGAATTGTGCACGGTCCCCTACTTGACAGATAACAGACATCACCACCGAAGTGGCCACGCGCGCTGCCGTCGCGCCGCCATCTTCTCCTCCTCCACTTCCCAAATTCGGCCGTTTCCCGAGCCAGCTGAGTGGTCGTCAACCACTACGAGCCAGGTAGAGATCCGGCTGTTTCCACAGGCAGCCTACGTTGCTGGCCGTAACTGCTTCTCGGAGCAACCCCGATGCAGAGGTGGAACAGTCTGTCGTTCTTTAGTGTTAGTCTCTTCTTACCCTCGCCTCCGTCGGGTAAGTTAGGCCGTTATACCGTTGCCCTGCGGGGGACCTGACTTGTTTTGTCTTGTCTTTGCCTCTGTTCTGTAAGTCCGGCCGTTCTGCTGTTAACCGACGGATTGTCCTGTCCCACTATGGTGTGGAGATAAAGTTGAGGCCCGGCTTGTCTAAAGATAAGTCCAGGCTCTAACTTTTGTACAGTTCCCAGTATGTCTCCGAGCTCCATCCTCCGAGTTATCAGCCTCCGCATTCCAAGACCCCAGCCTGTCTCCAAGCTCAAGCCTCAAGACCCCAGTCTGTCTCAAACTCAAGCTTCAAGACCCCAGTCTGTCTCCAAGCTCAAGCCTCAAGACCCCAGCCTGTCGCCAAACTCAATACTCAAGACCCCAGTCTGTCTCCAAACTCAAGCCTCAAGACCCCAGCCTGTCTCCCAGCTCATACCTCAAGACCCCAGTCTGTCTCCAAGCTCAAGCCTCAAGACCCCAGTCTGTCTCCAAGCTCAAGCCACAAGACCCCAGCCTGTCGCCAAACTCAATACTCAAGACCCCAGTCTGTCTCCAAACTCAAGCCTCAAGACCCCAGCCTGTCTCCCAGCTCAAACCTCAAGACCCCAGTCTGTCTCCAAACTCAAGCCTCAAGACCCCAGTCCGTCTCCAAGCTCAAGACCCCAGCCTGTCTCCAAACTCAAGCCTCAATACCCCAGTCTGTCTCAAACTCAAACCTCAAGACCCCACTCTGTCTCAAACTCAGGCCTCAAGACCCCAGCCTGTCTCCCAGCTCAAACCTCAAAACCCCAACCTGTCTCCCAGCTCAAACCTCAAAACCCCAACCTGTCTCCCAGCTCAAGCCTCAAGACCCCAGTCTGTCTCAAACTCAAGCCTCAAGACCCCCGCCTGTCTCCAAACTCAAGCCTCAAGACCCCAGTCGGTCTCAAACTCAAGCCTCAAGACCCCAGTCTGTCTCCAAACTCAAGCCTCAAGACCCCAGTCTGTCTCAAACTCAAGCCTCAAGACCCCAGCCTGTCTCCCAGCTCAAACCTCAAAACCCCAGCCTGTCTTCCAGCTCAAGCCTCAAGACCCCAGTCTGTCTCAAACTCAAGCCTCAAGACCCCCGCCTGTCTCCAAACTCAAGCCTCAAGACCCCAGTCGGTCTCAAACTCAAGCCTCAAAACCCCAGTCTGTCTCCAAACTCAAGCCTCAAGACCCCAGTCTGTCTCCAAGCTCAAGCCTCAAGACCCCAGTCTGTCTCAAACTCAAGCCTCAAGACCCCAGTCTGTCTCAAACTCAAGCCTCAAGGCCCCAGCCTGTTTCAAACTCAAGCCTCAAGACCCGCGCCTGTCTCCAAACTAAAGCCTCAAGACCCCAGTCGGTCTCAAACTCAAGCCTCAAAACCCCAGTCTGTCTCCAAACTCAAGCCTCAAGACCCCAGTCTGTCTCCAAGCTCAAGCCTCAAGACCCCAGTCTGTCTCAAACTCAAGCCTCAAGACCCCAGTCTGTCTCAAACTCAAGCCTCAAGACCCCAGCCTGTTTCAAACTCAAACCTCAAGACCCCAGCCTGTCTCAAACTCAAGCCTCAAGACCCCAGTCTGTCTCCAAGCTCAAGCCTCAAGACCCCAGCCTGTCGCCAAACTCAATACTCAAGACCCCAGTCTGTCTCCAAACTCAAGCCTCAAGACCCCAGCCTGTCTCCCAGCTCAAACCTGAAGACCCCAGTCTGTCTCCAAGCTCAAGCCTCAAGACCCCAGTCTGTCTCCAAGCTCAAGCCTCAAGACCCCAGCCTGTCGCCAAACTCAATATTCAAGACCCCAGTCTGTCTCCAAACTCAAGCCTCAAGACCCCAGCCTGTCTCCCAGCTCAAACCTCAAGACCCCAGTCTGTCTCCAAACTCAAGCCTCAAGAGCCCAGTCTGTCTCCAAGCTCAAGACCCCAGCCTGTCTCCAAACTCAAGCCTCAAGACCCCAGCCTGTCTCAAACTCAAACCTCAAGACCCCACTCTGTCTCAGACTCAAGCCTCAAGACCACAGCCTGTCTCGCAGCTCAAACCTCAAAACCCCAGCCTGTCTCCCAGCTCAAGCCTCAAGACCCCAGTCTGTCTCCCAGCTCAAGCCTCAAGACCCCAGTCTGTCTCAAACTCAAGCCTCAAGACCCCAGTCTGTCTCAAACTCAAGCCTCAAGATCCCAGTCTGTCTCCAAACTCAAGCCTCAAGACCCCAGTCTGTCTCAAACTCAAGCCTCAAGACCCAAGTCTGTCTCCAAACTCAAGCCTCAAGACCCCAGTCTGTCTCCAAGCTCAAGCCTCAAAACCCCAGTCTGTCTCAAACTCAAGCCTCAAGACCCCAGCCTGTCTCAAACTCAAGCCTCAAGACCCCAGCCTGTCTCAAACTCAAGCCTCAAGACCCCAGTCTGTCTCCAAGCTCAAGCCTCAAGACCCCAGTCTGTCTCAAACTCAAGCCTCAGGACCCCAGCCTGTCTCGCAGCTCAAACCTCAAAACCCCAGCCTGTCTCCCAGCTCAAGCCTCAAGACCCCAGTCTGTCTCCCAGGTCAAGCCTCAAGACCCCAGTCTGTCTCAAACTCAAGCCTCAAGACCCCAGTCTGTCTCCAAACTCAAGCCTCAAGACCCCAGTCTGTCTCAAACTCAAGCCTCAAGACCCCAGTCTGTCTCCAAACTCAAGCCTCAAGACCCCAGTCTGTCTCCAAGCTCAAGCCTGAAGACCACAGTCTGTCTCAAACTCAAGCCTCAAGACCCCAGCCTGTCTCAAACTCAAGCCTCAAGACCCCAGCCTGTCTCAAATTCAAGCCTCAAGACCCCAGTCTGTCTCCAAGCTCAAGCCTCAAGACCCCAGTCTGTCTCCAAACTCAAGCGTCAAGACCCCAGCCTGTCTCAAACTCAAGCCTCAAGACCCCACTGTCTCCAAACTCAAGCCTCAAGACCCCAGTCTGCCTCCAAACTCAAGCCTCAAGTCCCCAGTCTGTCTCAAACTCAAGCCTCAAGACCCCAGTCTGTCTCCAAGCTCAAGCCTCAAGACCCCAGTCTGTCTCAAACTCAAGCCTCAAGACCCCAGCCTGTCTCGCAGCTCAAACCTCAAAACCCCAGCCTGTCTCCCAGCTCAAGCCTCAAGACCCCAGTCTGTCTCCCAGGTCAAGCCTCAAGATCCCAGTCTGTCTCCAAACTCAAGCCTCAAGACCCCAGTCTGTCTCCAAACTCAAGCCTCAAGACCCCAGTCTGTCTCCAAGCTCAAGCCTCAAGACCACAGTCTGTCTCAAACTCAAGCCTCAAGACCCCAGCCTGTCTCAAACTCAAGCCTCAAGACCCCAGCCTGTCTCAAACTCATGCCTCAAGACCCCAGTCTGTCTCCAAGCTCAAGCCTCAAGACCCCACTGTCTCCAAACTCAAGCCTGAAGACCCCAGTCTGCCTCCAAACTCAAGCCTCAAGTCCCCAGTCTGTCTCAAACTCAAGCCTCAAGACCCCAGTCTGTCTCCAAGCTCAAGACTCAAGACCCCAGTCTGTCTCAAACTCAAGCCTCAAGACCCCAGTCTGTCTCAAACTCAAGCCTCAAGACCCCAGTCTGTCTCCAAGCTCAAGCCTCAAGACCCCAGTCTGTCTCAAACTCAAGCCTCAAGACCCCAGCCTGTCTCGCAGCTCAAACCTCAAAACCCCAGCCTGTCTCCCAGCTCAAGCCTCAAGACCCC
This sequence comes from Mobula birostris, assembly GCF_030028105.1. Classification (NCBI taxonomy): domain Eukaryota; kingdom Metazoa; phylum Chordata; class Chondrichthyes; order Myliobatiformes; family Myliobatidae; genus Mobula; species Mobula birostris. The sequence continues at coordinate 66,767,350 of NC_092382.1, forward strand.
AGTCTGTCTCCCAGGTCAAGCCTCAAGACCCCAGTCTGTCTCCAAACTCAAGCCTCAAGACCCCAGTCTGTCTCCAAACTCAAGCCTCAAGACCCCAGTCTGTCTCCAAGCTCAAGCCTCAAGACCCCAGCCTGTCTCAAACTCAAGCCTCAAGACCCCAGTCTGTCTCCCAGGTCAAGCCTCAAGACCCCAGTCTGTCTCCAAACTCAAGCCTCATGACCCCAGTCTGTCTCAAACTCAAGCCTCAAGACCCCAGTCTGTCTCCAAACTCAAGCCTCAAGACCCCAGTCTGTCTCCAAGCTCAAGCCTCAAGACCACAGTCTGTCTCAAACTCAAGCCTCAAGACCCCAGCCTGTCTCAAACTCAAGCCTCAAGACCCCAGCCTGTCTCAAACTCAAGCCTCAAGACCCCAGTCTGTCTCCAAGCTCAAGCCTCAAGACCCCACTGTCTCCAAACTCAAGCCTCAAGACCCCAGTCTGCCTCCAAACTCAAGCCTCAAGTCCCCAGTCTGTCTCAAACTCAAGCCTCAAGACCCCAGTCTGTCTCCAAGCTCAAGCCTCAAAACCCCAGTCTGTCTCAAACTCAAGCCTCAAGACCCCAGTCTGTCTCAAACTCAAGCCTCAAGACCCCAGTCTGTCTCCAAGCTCAAGCCTCAAGACCCCAGTCGATAACTTGCTGCTGAACACATTCCGAATATCTGCCTTCACTGACCAGAAAGGTGAAGACATAAGAATATATAGTTCTTCACAAACAAGAGAAAATCTGCAGATGATGTAAATCCAAGAAACACACACAAAATTGCGTATATAATATTTGCCTGATTAGAGATCTTAACTTACCTGCTGTGAATGCAATGGAACCGATGCAGAGGGGTTTCACCAGGAACATGGAACATTTCAGATATCAGTGGGGGATCCTTCATTCCCTCCTTGAAGCGGGGGAAGGTGAGATGCTTCATACAGAAGCTTAAAAAGTATTGGCGAGGTACTTGTGTTCACTATGGTAACCATGTGTCCATATCAGCTGTATCTAACACGATGGACACAGGTTCAGTGGAAGTGCAGGTTTCAGAGGATGTCGCGTAATGTGTTGACGTTCTTTGTTCCATTCTGACGTAATGCAATGACGCGACGATTTAATTGGACATTTGCCGGCCGAGGCTACTGTACTTTCATTGTTCACAACGAGAAACATTATAACAATAAACACACTGAGTTTGGCTGCTCAATCTACGGAGTATTTGTCCACGCGGTTGATCCCGAGTTCCCGATTAATGCTGAATCCACTGATATCAGGACTTTAATCTCCGTCTGCGGTGGGGGATATGTGCGTTGATGATCCTGCCGCCTTTTGTTTCCCTCCAGGTTTCATTTCCAACCGAATTAGAAGACGATTTGTATAATTTGATAATAGATGTACCTTTTAACCTGAAGTTATACCCGCTTGAGCTGAAAGCGAAGATCGATAAGGAGGTTCATCGATCAACCTTGCTTTTATAAGATGAAACTTGCTCTTATTAGTCGAAGCCTTAAGTTCAAAAGTGAAGGGGTTATGTTGCAAATTTATAAAACTCTGATTAGGCTATTTCTGGAGTATTGCATGCAATTCTCGTCACCCTACTGTAGGAAGGAAGTTCAGGTTTTGAAGAGGTTGAAGAGGAGGTTTACCTGGATGCGGCCGGGTTTAAAGGGTATGTGTGTTTATGGAAGGTTGGATTAACATGGTTTGTTTTCTCTGGAGCACCGGGAGCTGAGAGAAGATCTAGTAGAGGTTTAGAAGATTATGAGGTGAAAATTTAGAGTAGACAGGGTGTTTCGGTTTCCCAGGGTTGAAGTAACTAATACCAGATGGCATGAATTGAGGATGGGAGGAGGTAGATTCTGGGGAGATGTCAAGGTCAAACTTTTTTGATCAGAGTGGTGGATGCCTGGAGTGCACTGCCTGGTACGGTGGTAGAAACAAAAACATTAGAGGCTTTAAAGAGATCAGAATCAGAATTCAGAAAAAGAATCGGGTTTATTATCGCCGGCATGTGTCGTGAAATTTTGTAGCTTAGCAGCAGCAGTTCAGAGTAATACATAATATCGAAGAAGAAAATAAATAATAATAAATAAGTAAATCAATGATAGTATACGTATATCGAATAGATTAAAAATTGTGTAAAAAAGCAGAAATAATATATATTTGAAAATAGAGGTAGTGTTTATGGGTTCAATGTCCATTTAAGAATCGGATGGTGGAGCGGAAGAACCTGTTTCTGAATCGCTGAGTGTGTACCTTCACGCTTCTGTACCTCCTGTCTGATGGTAACAGTGAGAAAAGGGCATGTCCTGGCTGCTGGAGGTCCTTAATAGTGGACGCTTTCTGAGGCACCGCTCCTGGAAGATGTCCTGTGTACTTCGTAGGCTAGTATCCACGATGGAGAGGAACAAATTTTACAAACCTCTGCAGCTTCTTTCGGTTCTGTGCAGTAGCCCCACTCCCCGCACCAGACAGCGATGCAGCCTGTCAGAATGCTTCGCAATGTACATCTATAGAAGCTTTTCAGTGCATTGGTTGACATACCGAATCTCTTCAAACTCCTGATGAAGTACAGGCGTTTTCTTGCCTTCTTTAGAACTGCATCGATATGTGGTGACCAGGATAAGTCCTCAGAGATCTTGACACCCAGGAACCTGAAACTGCTCACTGTCTCCACTTCTGATCCCTCTATGAGGATTGGAATGTGTTCCTTCGTCTTACCCTTCCTGAAGTCCACACTCAGCTCTTTCGTCTTGTTGATGTTCAGTGCCAGGTTGTTGCTGCGACACCACTCCGCTAGTTGGCATATCTCAGTCCCGTAGGCCCTCTCTTCTCCATCTGAGATTCTACCTACAATGTTTGCATCATCAGCAAATTTATAGGTGGTATTTGATGTACACTTTTGATGACTCGATATCCACATGGATGTCAGGAAGATCGAGGGATATGGACATGGTAGGAAGGAGGGATTAGAGTTTGAGTATCTTTGATTTGCTGTTTAGATGTCACGGTAATACACTGTGGGCCGAACGGCCTTTTCACGTATATTTCTGTGCTGTTTGCTTCATGATATTGGAATTTCTTCCAGTTTTCCTTTCCAGATATTTACAACCAAGTGTTTGCAGCGCTGGGCTCTAGTGGCGCAATCGGTTAGCGCGCGGTACTTATATGGCAGTACACGGCGGAGAAATGCCGAGGCTGGGAGTTCCAGCCTCACCTAGAGCACTTGTGATTTTAATGCTTGCAACACCCAGGTGACTGCGCGTTTTTCAAGCTGAGCACCCTGTTTATTACTTGCATTTAACTTCGAAGCGATGCACCTTTGACCTTATTCACTAAAAGGCATGTGCCCGCGGGGCTGCAAACATTCTCCCTGTTTGCTTCTCTCGCTCAACACGCGTAGCCTCACTTCCCTTTGTTGAACGTGCCTGAACAGGCGGTTTCTTTGTTGAATCAGAACATCACATGCCCAACACATTCCTGTCTTCTCAATTCAATTAACCAAACAGTGAAACAACGAACCCGACCTTTCCTGAAGCCGTGCCTCAGAAACGCTGTAATTGCACCTCACCTTGGTTCGCTGTGCTGTCGATTAAGCTCAATGTTTACTTACAACGGCGAGTTGTTTCAGGGCCACGCGAACAAAAGAGATATTAATCGTGGCCTCAATGGCCAGAAATGGTATCGAGATGCTGATATCTCTATCCCTCTCTCCCAACATGAAGCTCCAGTATTTCAGCACAGAATTATAAAATAATTCTCACATGTCCCGTGTTCACCAAGCCTCTGTGAAAGAGAGGACACCTCTCCCGGTTCTACTGACTTGCTGAGTTTCTGTTTCCAATGGTCAGATCCCTCTAGCTGCAATGCGATCCCTCCACTGCGACCTTTGATGTGACCTACTTGCCTGAAGGTTGTTGTTCCCAATGTAATTTTCCTTCACAATAGGTCGTTTAATTTGACCGTTCATGTCTTTGTCTGGTTGCGATCCGACGGATAAGATTGGAACATGATCATTGATGAAATATCAGTGTGATGGTGTGTCTGGCGTTAGTGCGGATTCGGTGTGACGATTGGCCGTGATTCATTACTCTACAACTGGTATCATCTTACGGCGGGAGGAGAAAGAGCAGCGCACGACGCGTGCGCAGCCCTCCGGTGAATAATGCTATCGTATCCGTTAAATAGGGGCCGTGGACAGTTCTGATTTGATGGAGATGGACGTGAAAGTACAGAGGAACATCTGGAAAAATTTCTGAAACACTCGTTCGCTGCTGTCGTTACTGCGCGGTCGGGAACCTTTCGCAGGGAAGGCCTCAAAATCACCGGCTCTGCCTGCTGTTGGCGACCGAGATGGACGTCGAATCGTTCGGATAGAAGTGGCGCTCAGTACTCGGTGTCGGAGAGCTGATCCGAGCTCGAAGTTTTCGGATTACTCAGAGTCGGACCGCCTGGTCCGGTATGGCAGGGAGAGTTTTTCTTCCTTATCCCGTCTGCGTAAGATGTGGGACATTTGAGAGACTTTGAAACTTTACTGTGCTCATGGACTTCTTCATCAAGTTATGGTATAGTTGCACTGTTGTAACTATATGTTATAATTATGTGGTTTTTTTAGTTTTTTTTTCAGTCTTGGTCTGTCCTGAGTTTTGTGATATCACACCGGAGGAAATATTGTATCATTTCTTAATGCATGCGTTATTAAATGACAATAAAAGAGGACTGCGTGTCTTCATAATCTAAAAAGTAATTCCGGCTTGTAATGCGTCCTGTTGTCTATGAATGTATCAGCACATTGTTCAGTCACTTTCTTCAATTAACTTGTAATCTGAGGTGATGAGAACGGACGAGAGAGACAGGGTGAGAAATCTTAAAGGCGCCGTTGAATTTAGCTCGTGAGCCGGAGCGCCACCCCGTGGAGACTGATGAAAGGCAGATTAAAATATCGAAGCTGTTTTAATTCCTAAAAGTTGCTGGTGAACGCAGCAGGCCAGGCAGCATCTCTAGGAAGAGGTAAGGTCGAAGTTTCGGGCCGAGACCTTTCGTCAGAACAAACTGAAAGAAGAGCTAGTAAGAAATTTGAAAGTGGGAGGGGGAGGGGGAGATATAAAATGATAGGAAGACAGGAGGGGGAGGGATGGAGCCAAGAGCTGGACAGTTGATTGTCAAAAGGGATATGAGAGCGTCATGGGACGAGAGGCCTAGGCAGAAAGAAAGGGGGAGGGGCGAAGCCGAGAGATGGGCAAGGGGTATAGTGAGAGGGACAGCGAGAGAAAAAGGAGAGAGAGAACTTTTATGTATGTTGCTCGAAATTCCAGCAGCTGCAGATTTCCTCCTGTTTGCTGTTTTAATTCCTTGCTGTATATAAGCAACCGAGTTCAGTTACCTGTTACATGTCGCGCCCTGACCAGCACCCCACAGGAAGTTGTTAATGCATGTAACTGTATCTGTCGCATAAATGTAATAATTGTCACTGGAAGCGAACAGGAACTGTGGGCAATGATTTGTTCTTATCGTAGTATTTCAGAGCAGGGTGGGGAGTGCATGCCTCGGGTCATTGCTCAATAGTGCAGAGTACTGAGAGCTTTGCACGGTTACTGGGGTGTAGTGGTTATCACGTTCGCTTCACACCCGAAAAGGTCCCCAGTTCAATCCTGGGCAGAAACATTGTTTGGGCTCCAGTGTTTGGGATGAAATTGAGACTCAACTTTTCAATTCGTGTTCAAGTTTATTGTCATGGGCATGTATGTGGGTGTATGTACCATGAACATTCGCTCTTCTAGCAGCAGCGCATTGTATTTCAAACCTGACAATGGTAAATTAAAGAAAGAAGAATTCATAGAAATGATAAATAATTTCCAGGAAATCATAAGCAGTTTTAAACATAAGGAGGTTCGTGGATGACGTAGACGGAGCAACGGGAGAATTAGCGGTTCGAAGCTATTGTCAGAGAGCTAAGGGTGCGTTGTGGTTTCAACGGAGCGGACATCTCAAATGTTCCCATCCAGACAAACATCCGGAGCAAATATCGTGTGCTGCAAAATTTCAAACCTACTTTAAAATGTTAAATCGCTCCACATCTTTCCTGTAGTGAGGCGACCAGAACTAAGCACAGTACTCCAAGTGGGGTCTGACCAGGGTCCTATCCAAGACTATCCCTATTACATTTTCTGAAAAAAGGAATAACATTTACCATTTTCCAATCACCCCGTACTACTTCTGTGGCCAGTGATGACGCAAATATCATGTCCAAACACGTAGCAATATCTTCGCTCGCTTTCTCTAATTACCTGGATTGCATACCTTCTAGCACCGGGAAATGGTTTATATTCACGTATTCCCAGTTTCCAGTTCGTAATTATAAGCGTCTTCATGCCTCAGCACACCTGCCTTTTTTCGCTGTATCATCATTCATCAAGGTCTCATTCACTGGTGAACACTGAAGCAATGTATCAAAGCATCACTGCCTCCTTGCACTATAAACATGTTTCCTCTTTTACCTCTTATCTCTCCCATTCTCGTTCTCGTCATCCTCCTGTTTTCCTCCTACCTTAATGTGGCTGTCCCATGCCTTCTCATGTCCCATTTTAATTCTTCTAAGGCCATTGTTAAATCCCTCCTGGCTATATTGTGACTTTCCATTGCCCTGTCTGATCCTTTCTTCCAAACCCTTAAGTATATTTCGTTCTTCATCTTGAAGAGATGTTCCACATCTCTTATCAACCAGGTTTACTTTACGGCGCCATCCGATCCCCGCCTGAATGAAACAAGCCAATGCTGAACCCCAGTCAAGTGCTCCATTAACAATCCCCATATCTCTCTTGTGCATTTGAAGGAACAAATCGCTTCCCTAATTCGGCTCCCGCGTTCCTACCCAATATTATCAATTAAGTACATTCCATATTGTCTGCTGCTATCCCAGTGTAAGGTATGTCGAATCGCTGTGCTCTATTGTTCTGAAATGCTGACACGCGGAGAGATCAGTTACCTGACCCATTTCACTTTCTAGTATTAGCACAAGATGGACTGTTCACAAGTCCGCCTGCCCGCTGCTTGTACCAGGTCTCCTTCCTGTACACAACTGAGAAATTCTGTCACATCTAAACCTTTTAAACAGAGGAATTACCGATGAATATCAGTGAAGTTTAAGTTGCCTGTGACAACAGCCGTGTTAATATAAGCACCTGTGCAAAATCTATGTCCCGATCTGTCACTGTCTCTGTGTGTTGTTTTCGTTTTGGTGATGGGAGCTCTGTACAGAATACTCTCAAACAAGTGTTTCTTCCCTTCCTACTTGGTAACATACCATCCTACCACAGTGTCCTCCCTTTCCGCATCTGTGATAGTATCACACTCTCCCTGCGTTTAAAAGGCTTTCCCTTTACTATCTTTAACCCGACTATGAGCATTTTGAAACTTCTGAACCCCGAACCAACAACTTAAAAAAAAAAATGGTAATATCAGAACAGCAGGATACTCCCAACTGCCAATTGTACATTGGTAACCAATAGATTGAACAAAAGACCAGCTTCAATTACCTTGGTAGCGTTATATCATAAAATGCTAGAAGTAAAGTAGAAAGAATAAAAAAAGAATTGCCATTGCCAAAGCCCACTTCCAAAAAATGAAACCCATTTTAACCAACAGACACATTTCTATGATAACAAGGCTTAGGCTAGTAAAATATTACATCTGGTCAATCTTGCTGTATGCTTCTGAAACATGTACCATAACACCAGACCTCCAAAGAAACTTAGAAGCAACAGAAATGTGGTTTCTTAGAAGAATGCTGAAAATATCATATAGAGACAGTGTAACTAATGAGACAGTACTCCAACGTGCCCATACAAAAACATTTTTAATGAGAACATGAAATGAGAGGAAACTGGGCCATTCCTGGGCCATGTCATCAAAAACGGAGAAATAGAATACCTTAACCTAATGATTTATTCCAAATGTTTTATTCTAAAACTCCTCTGAATTGCAATTGGAGTGGGCATTATCTACACAGATGACCATTTAACGTAAACACATACTTCATTCTATTCTTCAGTTCTTGTCTGAATTTCCTCTGTGTCAGTGTATAGACACAAGTATTGGTGCACACACTGAGAGTTTGCAACATGTACCCAAATTGCCGCAGTATATATACCGGGGAACTCAAATATCTGTCCAGGTAATAGTAATTTTCTGTTTGCCATTTCAGGGAACGAGCTGTATATGGCATCCAAAACAATATGAAATTAGCTGAAATTGCAAACAGTAAAATCATCGATTTTCTGCGGTTTTCCACCTCGGTATCTTTCTGTTTATCGCTGTTCTTCCGAAGCCCTCTGCGGACTCTATTTGCCGCAATTATGTGTCTTACTGTTAACCCATTGAAGATCAGAATTAAGCTGATTGGTAGCAACGGTGTTAAAATGCTATCTAGTAATTCGATTCCTTTCCACACGGGTGAAGTAGTGTATTCATACGTGAGGACGCAACGTCACGGCACGTTGTCAATGATGACGTAAGGTTCAACAACAAAGTAAAACGGGACACTTCTCCCGCAACTCAGTAACACCACGGTCACGATAACCACCGTTGCTGTTCTGTCAGTGCAGTATCGTTCCCCGAGTTTTCGACAACATATTACGATGAAACGATCGAAAGTAAAACTGACCGTAAACCAAACGGAACAGTCCCTCGTCACAACAAATAATATAATTGTCACAGCGCACACAGGAGTGATGAGCAGAGATCTGGAATAAATGTAGATGTTGTTGGTCTGTTGCACCAAAGTAAAAACTATAACCACCATCAGATCCATTGTTGCCATTCACCAGGTAACGGGTGATGCATTTGGAGAGTCCGTATTTTTCCCGGGACAGGATCGCAATCGCCGTTACATTAACTACAAGAAATTTGGAGAGAAAAAATAATAAACACAGAATTATCGTTACCTGCTAATGTTTGAATGCCTATTTTTTTTTTCCCCATTGCTACGCAGGGTGCGATTTTCTTGGAAGTGAAAAGCAGAAATTCAATTTGTGTGGACTCGGTCCGTGCACTCCGACTGGGCAATAATGGACAGAATTAGCAGTGGGTTGGCGACTTTCCGGCAGATTAGAACCGGGTGTCTGATTTCCACGACTCACGTACCGGTGAAGTTCGATCGTTCCATAAACAACATCTTTTCCATTATTCGAGGTGAAATAGCTGAAAGGTTGATTTGTAGTGAAATAGTGAGATTTAATGCATAAATTATAATTTAACGTTCTATGGAAGAACAGACCTGAATGTCGATAATCGACTGGCCTGTCACTTGAAAAAGCTTCTGATCTGGAAATGCGACCACTGTCGGTTCAGAAAGCCGAACAAGGTGAAGCTATGGAATTATGGCATTAGCGGGACCAACGTCATTGACAAAAGAAATAAAACAAGCATCACGTAGAAACAACATGGAAGCTGTATAACAAAACCATCAGATGCTTGAATCCTCAATTCCGGAAACATATTTCACATGAAGGTAGCATCTGTGCTCAGTAAAAGTCCAAACAGTGCAATTGAACAAAAGCAAGATTACGACGGCAGCATACATAGAGTGACCAGCTCCAGTATCTTACCAGGGATACCGATTGCTACAATTGCAGGATAGAAAACGCCCGCGATGTAGTAAATCGCTGGATATCCCATATTCCGTCAGAAGCAGCGTTCAGTTTTCAGGGAACGATCCAAGTGCTCATATGGACTGCTGGCAGGTTTTACAGAGTTATGTGCAATTCAGAGTAATTCCACTGAGGCAATTAGTGTGGTTATGACATCAGTCGCATGAGGGACAACCAGCTACACAAATAGTTACATTAAAGTATTTTACTCACTCTGTAACGTTACCATGAATTTGTATCCCCAAGGGATGTTACAAGTTTTAACTTTTAAACAAAAGATAATACGAACGTTGCCAATGTACTTTCCAAGACATCTGACGTCAGCAGTTAAAATGGGACATATCCTGATCAGTGGTGTTTCTAACATAGACAATCATCCTGATCGATCAACATGGACAATCAACTTCAAACAGATTTAGTTTGTTCCATTCAGCGGAGCGCATTCACTTCCGGTATTGAGGGCGGGTTTTCAGCTCGGCAGGTGAAATAGGGTAGAGTTTATTGAGGGGAAGATAGGATTTTTTTTTTCTGTCGCGTGTTTTAGACATTTCGAGCCATTTGAATGACGAAAGTCACAGTAACAGCTGATGACGTGTCACAATAAAACACGTTGTACATATGTTCTTCTAAGCCGTAAAAACATCGAGAGTAGTATTCCAGGGACCTTTGATAATAAAAACTTACGCGCACACACGAATTTAGCTGCGGCTTGTGGACGGATTGATAAGCGGTCTTTTCTCGATTAACAGAGAGCGGATGGTTGATTCTTTGACTCTGACAAGAGTGGTGCAGGGATTGGTGTTAGACCCATTGCTTTTTTTATCATGTATGTTAATGACTCAGATGTCAATGTAGAAAACTGAATCAGAAGAATTTCGGATGACTCCTAAGTTGGAGGCGTTGTTCCTGCCAGGAACTCTGTCCGAGCTTGTAGCTTGATGTTGACTGGCTGGGAAATGGGCTGAAAAATGACAGATGGCATTTAATACAGAGAAGTGTGAGATGGTCTGCGTTGTGAGGAAAGATGCATCAGGTTTCGACGCACATATTGAATATGTGGAGTTACTGTGCAGTATTTGAAAAGAGACTTGGCGAGACAGATCAATAATTTCAGGAAATCTGTGTCACGGTCAGATCGGGTCTTATTGAGCTCTGATCACAGTGTTCGTCACAATCAGATCACGGAGTAAAGGAGTTGGGACGTTTTGTTGAAGCTGTACAACACGTTGGTGAGGCCGTAGATAGAATATCGTGAGCTGTTCTGGCCACCTACTTACAGTTTTGAAATATCAATAAGCTTCAGAATGTGCAGCGATAATTTCAAAGGAAGAGTTCGGGAAATGAACAAGATGAATTCACGCAGATTTTCCCCATCCAGGGTCTATACTATAGACACTATAGAGAGAGTGCGTGGATACTAGAGAGGGAGTGCAGAGGAGATCTACAAGGGCGTTGCCTGGAATAGAGTTCTTACCTTAGGAGAACAGGTTGAGTGAACTCGGCCTTTTCTCCTTGTATTGACGGAGGATGAGAGGTGACCTGACAGAGGTGGATAAGATGAAGGGAGTCATTGATCACGTGGATAGTCAGTGTATTTTTCCCCCGGAGCCGAAATAGCTAACACAAGTGGGCATAGTTTTAAAGTGCTTGGAAATAGGTTCAGAGGGGATACCAGGGGTAAGTTTTTCACACAGAGGGCGGCGTGTGCGTGGAATGCAGTACCGGCGGCGGTGGTGGAAGCGGATACAACAGGGTCTTTTAAGAGTCTTTTAGACAGGTACATGGAGCTTAGAAAAATAGAGGTCTGTGCTCTCGGGAATGTCTGGGCAGCTGCTAGAGTAGGTTACATATTTGGCACCGCATTGTGGACCGAAGGGCCTGTAATATGCTGTAGATTGATATACCTATATTCTATCCTTTGAGTGAATCTACAAGTAGAGCTCATAGGCTTGGGGAGAAAGTTGAAATATGCAGGAAGTGTATGTAGACAAAGTTATTCATTCAGAGGGTCTAGCGAGTGTGGAAGGAACTGCAAGCATAACTGCTAGATGCGGATTCAATTGTATTATTTCAGTGATGGTTGTGTAAGTACGTGGATGAGAGAGGGACGAAGGGTGCAGATAAATGGGACGGGGCGGAAGGTCACAGTGGCATGACCTAGATCAGCGGTCCCCAACCATCGGGCCGCGAGGAAACGAAATGATTTGGCGATATGTGTCAGCTGCACCTTTCCTCATTCCCAGTCACGCCCACTGTGGAGCCATTACGCATGCGAGGTCATTACGCGGTGAGGTCATTACCCGCACGTCATCCATGTCAGCGCTGGAAGGAGATCAATTCCTCGTGTTTGCTAAAGACGGCGGGCTGAAAAGTATGTTTGACATTACATCTCTGCCGGCATTCTGGATCAAATTCAAGGCTAAATATCTTGAAATAGCCACGAAAGCACTGAAAACGTTGCTTCCATTTCCAACATCATATCTCTGCGAATCAGGATTTTCTGCAATGAATGCAACGGAAACTAAATTGAGGAATAGACTGGACATAAGGAACCCCCTTCGAGTATCGCTGTTTCCCATCACCCCTCGATGGCACCGTCTTGTTGCTGGGAGCAAGTATTCAGCCCAGGGCTCTCACTGATTCAGCGATATTGGTGTGATGCAATGATTTTATATGTTCATACGGGGAAAATAGGTGCTGTGTGTTTAATATCCAAACGTTACTTAAAATGCTATTGACTGATAAGTGACTTATATAACCATATAATAATTACAGCACGGAAACAGGCCATCTCTGCCCTTCTAATTCGTGCCGAACGCTACTCTCACCTAGTCCCACCGACCTGCACTCAGCCCATAACCATCCAATCCTTCCCTGTCCATATAGCTATCCATTTTTTTTCTTTAAATGATAATATCGAACCTGTCCCCTACCACTTCAACTGGAAGTTCGTTCGACACTTACTTCCAGCTCCCCTGATAATTGACTTATCACTATATTCATGCGAGGAAAATATGCGCTGTGAGTTTAATATTAATTTTTTTAGATAAACCCTTTCAGAAACTAAATTGAGTGTATTAGCCACTTATCACCTATATTCTGGACGTGATTAACACCTGACTCCCGTACAGAATCGCCAAAGCGATTTTTAGAGGGAGAAAAATCAGCACGTACACGCATGCGCACTGGTGTCCGCGCAAGGCTTCATGGTCATTGTAGTCTCTCTCGGGGTAAACACAACGTATTTGACTGCTACTCTAGTCCGTTGGCAACCTTACCCCCACCCCCCACCCCCATCCCCACAGGGTCGGCCGTTCCGCTAGAATATTGTCAATAATAAACCGGTCCGCGTTGCAAAAAAGGGTTGAGGACCTCTGCAATATGAGACTCGTACACACGCGTGGCCCTCGGTTTCTTTGAGAATATCTCAGCGCTGATAACACGCTTTTCCCTCTCATACTTTGAATATGATTTGTGAGGCTAACTACGCTAGTCTCAAAGTGTGATTCATCTTTTCTTGTAAATTGCTTTCTATCAGTAACTCGTAAACAGTTGCCATTTGTTGCGATACCAATTTATTTCAATATCTACTCCGCCATTTTATTGTCAACTGCGCTATTAATCAACATATGCGGGTAATTGATCAATACATCAATGCTCGTACTAGTTCTGTCGATTTCTGCGATAATTGTGCTGTTACCAAGGCATCATTTATTATGTTTCCAACTGCTCCTCCGATGGCAATGAATAACTTCTCTTTTATAAGATTTCAGCCTTTCAAGTAGCGAATGGGAAGAGGTAGAGAAGAACAGTGGTGGACCGAGATTGTTGCTCGTCCATCGTTGATCATCGATGTAGACCTTGACACCATTAGTCACTGTGAGACTGGATGCAGTGTGTCCGAGGATAAATGGTCAGGCTAATTCGGCACGAAATGTCCTGGCATATGTTGAGCAGACATGCGTAGGCACTGCAGATGTTGCGCTCGTGGCTCTAGACTTGCGCAGCTCGCGTTTATGTTGTGCTTCAGCAGTGGCTTTGATTAGTAAACTTGACAGCCCTTGTGGATAAGGCCGCGTCAGGTAGGGGGTTTTGTGCTAACGTTTCCCAGGTGGTCGTGGCTCTGTCAAGCGACTTCAGGGAGGCCTTTAGTGTGTCTTTGTATCGTTTCGTCTGCCTTCAATGTGAGCGTCTTCCAGCAGAGAGTTCCCCAAAAAAATGAGCTGCTTGGGTATGCGCTCGTCCGGCATACGGATGACATGACCTACCCACCGGGTCTGTGCTCTCATAAGCAGTGTGTGGACTGATGGTAGACTTGCTCTAGAGAGAACTGCAGTGTCTGGTACTTTATCTTGCCATCTGATGCCTAATATTCTACGAAGACAAGTCATGTGCAAATGGTTGAGCTGTCTTGCATGCCTTCGATACACAGTCCACGATTCACCGGCATACAGGTGGGCAGTGAGTACCTCGGCTCTGTTGACCTTCAGTTGTGTTGCTGGACTGATTCCTCGGCACTTCCATACAGTGGAGCGCAGTCTACCGAAAGCAGAATTTGCCTTTGCTATTCTGCAGTTAACTTCTGTATCAATAGTCACTGGTCGGGAGAGGGTGCTGCCAAGGTAAGTAAACTGGTGCACTGCCTGTAGTTTCTGTCCTTTGACTGTGAATTTCGGTTCTGTGTACGGTGCACGAGGGGCAGGTTGGTGCATAACTTCGGTCTTCTTGATGTTGATAGTGAGTCCAAAGTTGTCACAAGCCTTGGAGAATTTGTCCATATTGACTTGCGTCTCTGGTTCCGAGCCAGCATGCAGGGCGTAGTCATCGGCAAAGAGGAAGTCTGTCAGAACAGTTTCCTTCATTTGGCAGTAGCTTGAAGTCTCCTCAGGTTGAAGAACTTCCCACCCACTCCGTACGTAAGGCTGATTCCAACGTCACTGACATCATTCAGCATGGCAGAAAACATCATGCTGAACAGTGTGGATGCGAGCACTCAGCCCTGTTTGACACCATTGGTGACTGGGAGCGCCTCAAAGGATTCTCCGCCGTCCAGCACTCTGGCCATCATGCCAACATGGAACTGGCGTACCATCTGAATGAATTTGGTGGGGCAGCCGAACTTTGACATGATTATCCACAGGCGATTTCGGCAGAAAGTGTAGAAGGCTTTCATGGAGTCAACAAAAGTTGTGTAGAGTTCGAGATTCTGCTCCCGACACTTTTCCTGAAGTTGGTGCGCGGCAAAATCATGTCAATAGTCCCACGACCTTTGTGAAAGCCACCCTGTGGCTCTGGCAGCAGGCCCAGCTCCAGAAGAGTGAGCAGACGATTTAGCAGCCCACTTCCAAGGGTTTTTCCTGCGATGGAGAGCAGCGAGATTCCTCGGTGGTTACCGCATACTTGTCGATTGCCCTTCCTCTTGTAGAGGTCTACGATGGATGCATCTTTAAGCTCCTGAGTAATGGATCCTTGCTTCCAAAAAGGCTTCAACAACTCGATGAGATTTTCTATAAGTACAGGACCACCGGCTTTGTAGATCTCTGCAGGTATGGCGTCTGCTCCCGGGGCGTTGCCACTGGATAGCTGGCTGACAGCTTTCATGACTTCGGCTACTACCGGTGGGTCATCCATGGTGATGTTGATGTCGACCTAGGGAATCCTGTCTATCGCCTCATCGTTAATAGATGACGGTCGGTTGTGGACGGAGATGTATTTCTCGGCAAAGCAGGTTTCTGACTCACACGGGGACCCTGAGACGGCGGGTTTCCCTGCAACTGTGGTTATTGCTCCAGACGCTGGAGGTGCTGCCTGGACGAGCACTGAACTCGGTACACACTGCAGAATGAAATGTGATGAAGCAGGGTCCTTTGCTGGATGGCATCGACATTCCTACTGACTTGCTGAAGATTTAAATGTGGAATATTCCATTAAACTCTTGTTCCATGCCATCTGTGGACAAAAAGTAGGATATTTTCAGATGCGAGTCACAGAGCAACTCTCCGACATGAATCTATGCATCCTGCTGCAAGGCAGTTTGAAACTAATTTTGCCAGTCTACCTGGGATTCACTGGGCTCCGTTCTCCCAGACTGGCCGCAGATCCATCTGGATAGGAACACTGTGGAATGTTCACACGTTCATTCGCTAATTAGAAAATCATGGATTTAACTGGCGAATGTGAAGCGTTAGTGTTCCACAATGCGGTACCGGAAGCTATATAGAGTCTCACCAACGTGGAATGAAGGAGGACGTGTAGATGCAGGAAGGGCACTTGTAGTGTTTGCGGTGATAAGTTCCAGGAAGGAGAGTAGAAATAGGGAGGGATTGTGGACAAGGGAGCGACGGGATACCTGCATAAACCGCAGAATGGGCTGGGAGCCGTGTTGGAGATTGTATTGTCGTTAGATCTCATTGAAGACGGAGGAAGTTATGGAGTGGTAATGCTGGAGGTGTGTTAGGTAACAACATGAACGTCTTTTATTTTCCCCCAGCTATTACGCTGGAGGACGGTATAAGGATAAATTCTGCCGAAAGCAAACATAGGTATCCAGAAATACTCACCCGTTTCAGGATGATAATGTATTTCAGTCAGTGGAAGGCAGGCAAATGTTGTGCAAAATAAAACCATGAAACCTGCAAAATAATGATGATTACTATCTGAAATAAATAAGAATGTAGGAAACTGCACCAAATTTCAAGCGTGTGAAGATGTTTTTTCAGCATCTTAAATGGGCGGGATCTAAGGACACAGGCCGACGGTATATTTACCTGCTAGAAAGTGTTGTTCTGCCAACTTTGCTACAAAATTCCAGATGCTATCCCTCTGTTAAATACAATTACTATCATTGTCATTCTAAAAATGTTGATTTTGTACTGGTCAAATAAATATCGTAAACATTTATTATGCTAAATATCATCAACTACAACTAGCATTGTCTCAGTAAAAATTGTGTCTTCAATATTCAGAATCATATATACATTTACTTCATTTTACCCGCTTAAAAAGCTCCCTGTCGTTAACAGAGAGCTGTTGTGCTCTGCCAAAGAGCAGAATCGATACTTATATAGCACGTTGTTCTTGCTATGGAAGTGACTAATTATTAGTAGTTCTCAAATTATCAGCTCAAATTTCGTGCCGAAATAAAATCTCCCAGACCCTTCATTTTAAAATGTCATAAACAGTAACTTATTTGCACCTCTGGTGCCAGGCTTGTCGTACTCTACCCAGAGGCAGCTGGTACACGTTTAGTTCCCTCCTGACACCTAGCTCTTACCGGTGGCTCCGAGTAACTGTTTAGATCCGACAGTGGCAACCCCTGGTCTGGCGCTTCGACAGACGGGCTAAACCAGGTGAGGGTAGCCGGGAAACTCGAACTCCCGTGAGTTTGGGCTTTGCCTACCCCAGCATGTGAAGCCAGTTCCCGGACTCGGCGGATGAGATCAACTACAAGATCCAACACAAAGAAGCCAGTGCAGCAACGCGTCACGGAGAGCGAAGGGCAAAACCTGGCACGGAAGGCGTCACGGTTACTCACTGCGGCCGAGGAAGTCTGCAGCCTTGACGTTCTTTCCTGCCATTGGACCAAGACTTCTGAGGCCGAGAGAGTGGAGCTGCCCCAGTGCAACGGCTTTTTCACTATGACATTCTTCCTTCACAAGTTAAGCCATTGTCGGAAACGACGGATAATCAACACCGATAAACAATAAATAAAAATGAATTAGGAGTAAAACAATAAACCATACATATAGGGCACAACCTATTGATATTCCTCCAAGACTTTATCTTGCACGATTTTCACAATCATTTCAAGTATGCATCAACTGCGACGACGATACGGGTACAGGGAGGAGGTAGAGCGGCTGATAGACATAATGACTTGAGTCTCAAGGTGGACATCCAAAGAGATGATTCTGACCTTAAAGAAAATGCAGGCTGACCACGTCTCACTGCACATACACGACACGGCCGTGGGGAGAGCTCGGAGAACCCGGTTTCTGGGTGAACACATACGGACGATCACAACTGGTCCCTCAACACCACATCTTTGCTCACGACAGCGCAGCAACGTCATTTCCCTCGGAGTCTGAGACAAATGAGGCTCAGCATCCCCCATTGCACGATTTTCACAATCATTTCAAGTATAAATCTGTTTTCTAGTTATTATTCAACATATTTCATAGAAATTGTCACCACGGCTACTTCAGAGAAAGAATTTTTCAGTTCATTGCCGATGCACGTATATCAATAGATAGATAAGTGCTTAGATAAACAAATAGATAGATAGATAGATAGATAGGTAGGTAGATAGATAGATAGAGCGAGAGCAAGCGAGAGAGAGAGAGAGAGAGAGAGAGAGAGAATGATTGAGAAGGGTTACGTTTACGTGACAAATAATTTGATTCCCTTTCTGGACTGTGAGGAGAAACTGAGGAGACTCCTAGATGGCCACATGGAGTTTAGAAATATAGAGGGCTATGAGTAACCCCTAAGTAGTTCTAACTTAGTTCGGCACTGCTTTTTGGGACGAAGGGCCTGTATTTTGCTGTAGGTTTTCAATGTTTCTATGTTGGTAATAATTCAATAACTCGATGAATTCACTTCCCTGTAATCCATTAGTCACTGGGTTCCCCTCTCAATATCTTGGAAATGAAAGTCTCCCGTAAGTATAACATCACACTCAGAACTTGTCTTTTTAACTTTGTGATGGAGAAGTAGGTAACGCGGAGTTCTCCTCAGTGTGGAGACCTCGCTGGTCATGTATGTATGAAGGAAAATAGAAACGCTGTGATGAAGATCCGAATGATTACCGATGGGACGATGTGAGGCAGGGAATTCAAACGCAGTCAGAGCAAAAGGATGCTTAATTGAGAATTGGGTAGAATTACTGCAGCAAAATGTACAGAAGGACTGATTAGAAGAAGCAGTCATGTTTTCAATCATGTGGTGACACGTCTTGAAGAGAATCTGACAAACTTAATGAGAAGGCAAAATATTTGGCAGAAGGGTGGGTGGAACTAATGCATTTGAATCAGTTTTAGAAGCTTTGTGAAAGAAAGGAGTGAGTGATAACTTGTAGTGACGTGGAAGGATTGAGTGAAATCTTTACTGATTATGAATGTATTTAAATATAATGCCGAAGTCATTATCAGAAAAGAAACGTAATACTGGCGATCAAACTAGGTGTCTAAAGCTGATGGAAAAGCCGCTGGGCCAGCATCTCTATTCAAAGGGAAACAGGGGCTGGATTTGAAATAGGACGTTTGTGCTGGACGTAGTGACGCGGCTCCGAGTGATCATGACGATGATAGGCAGCCAACTTTCAAACATCACCTGCCAGCATCAAACCAAAGAACCCAATAGTAATGCCACTACTCCCGCCGCCTTCTCCATTGGGACCAGAATGAAAGTGGCAATGGAAGGAAATAGGGGCAGGAATCTGAAAGAACAATGTAACATGCACTACATAGTTTGTGCCTCAGCACCTGAGAGATATTGATCATGATATTCATTACTGGTCGGGGATAACCATTGTGAGCTGTTAAATTCAACGGATCACCGGAGAGCAGGTACTGCAGAGGAAAGGAAATTGATTGATCTGTGTTTGCATGCGAACATATCAAAATGCCAGAACACACAGCAGCTTTATAAAACCTCAGAATTACATCCATAACGTTCGACCCCTGCCGAAAATACAAGGATAGGAGAGCAAGAGAAGAATCAAAGAATCTCGGAAGTTACTTTTGGGTATTAGCAGTGCATACCTCTAGACGTGCTAACCAAATATAACCAGATGAGCGGCAAACAATAAAACAGAAGAACTTAAGAAATAGAAGCAGGAGTAGGCCATTTGGTTCATCAAGGCTACTCTGCCATTTAATGAGATTATGGCCAATCTGACCATGGAGTCATCTCCACCGACCTGTGTTTTCTCCATAATCTATAATTCTCCTACCATGCAAAAATATATCCAAACTTGTGATAAATATAGTTACTGGGGTTGCCTGAACTGCTTCATTGTGCAAAAAATTCCGCAAATTCACGATTCTCTGGGAAAAGCAGTTCCTCCTCATCTCCCTCCAAAATCTACATCTCCGAATCGTGAGGCTATGTCCCCAAGTTCGAGCCTCATCTACCAGTGGAAACAACTTTCCTGCCTCTATCTCATCTATCCGTTTCATAGTTTTATATATTTCTATGGTGTGCAACCCCAGGCCAGAGTCTTCAAAAGAACTCTGAAAATGAAGAAAAGGAGATAAAAGATAGAAATAGAGCTGTTTCCCAAGATGCAAGCAAAGCAGTCTCTGTTAGGCGCCGTCGTCCTAAGCTCAACCCTCCGATTATATGGGAGGTATCACACTAAAGGAATATACCTCCGTCCATTACTAAGGCTTTGAAGACCATAGTTCCGGATTGGAGGACCGTGTGGCAAAGGTCCCGGTGCCGTGTCCAAATCCGTTACTTCAACGGTGGTAATGGTGATTATTAAGCATGATAGTATACAACAAATCGATCATTTAGTCACAATCTCATCTTTGGTTAGTGATTGGAGGTGAGAGCACGTTTATGTCGCTGGAGATTTGGACACGTGGTGACGACATTATTTCAATATGTTGAATATTAACTTGCGAACGATACATAACTACCAGAGTCACTTTGCTTTCGACTCGAAAGTATTTCTTAAATGTTGTATGATTCCAATTATGGATTATTTGTCAATTGTTCAACACTTAAAAGTCCGTCATGTTCTGCGATAGTTTAAAGTTTGAACGCATTGAGAATGTAAAATATTGCACAAGTACTGAACATTTGTGAGCTCAGTTCAAAGAGAAACAGTGGTAATACGTCCCCGAGTTAGCTGAAGGGTAGTCGTGTGATTGTTAGGATTGTATTGAAAAGATACTTGACTCAATCGTTTCTTTCACAATTGGATCTCTCTGCCTGCATATGTCTGCTTCATTGGTTGAAATAAATTTTCAGGAACATGTGAATATCGTTAATTTGAAATTCGCATTCTGGGAGGCTGGTTCATTTGGCGAGCACCAAAGGATGCTGCTGAGTACTTTGAAATGCTAATTTTGAGTTGCAGGGTTCCATTGGAAAAGATTGTTTTCGTGTAATCGTAGCATCGGCCCTGCAATAAATAATAAATAATAATAAATAATAATTAATAATAAATAAATGAGACTTCAGTTTAGATGACGTGCAATTTCAGTCCGGATTCAGTACTTTGCTTTCATCATCAGTCCTACATCAGTAAATTATCAAAGTTCTGCAGGATGATCAAATTAATGTCTGTCTCTTAGAACACTATACAATCAGAGTCCAGATATAGTTGTAAAATGTACAAAAGATTATACCTTCTCTGCGGAACATCACTAGACACTGTCCTCCAGGCAGAATACACTCCATTCACTACCTCATCGGCCTTCCCTTGGTTAGCCAGTTCTGAATCTATGCAGCCAGTTTTCACTAGATCGCAGACCTCTTGACTTTCTGAATGCGTGCACCAAAGGGAACCCAGCCTAACACCTTAAGAAAACTAATATACCTCTGAAAGATTGTTCTGATTTCATCTGCCTATTCTTTCACTTTTTGCATGGAATTTATTGAGGCTCAAAAGGAACGGCCGGACCATCTCAAAAGCATGCTGACTGTCCCCATCCAGAATATATTTCTCCAGATAATCATAAATTCCGTCTCTATGAAACCTCTCTAATATCTTGTCCACTACAGACTGAAGACTCGCTGGCCTGTAATTCTCAAGACTATCTCTATTACTTTTGTTGAACAAAGATATAACATTTGCCATTCTCCAAGCTCCAGTACTACTTCTGCGGCCAGTGATGACCCAAATATCATATCGAAAAGCGCAGCAATATCTTCGCTCGCTTTCTCTAATTCCCTGGATTGCATCCCTTCCAGTACCGTGGAATGATTTATTTTCATGTTTTCCCAGTTTCCAGCTCGTAATTCTAAGCGTCTGCATGTACCAGCAAACCTGTACTGTTTCGGGGTATCCCCATTCATCAATATCGCACTCACTGGAGAAAAGTTGTCAGTAAGGAGGACCTTCACTGTCTCCTTGCATTCCAGACACATGCATCCTCTTTTATCGGTGATCTCTTCCACTCCCTCACCTCATCTCCTGTTCTTCACCTACCTTAATGCGGCTCTCAGGCCTTGCCATGTCCCTTTCTAAGTCCATTGTTAAATTCCCTCTTGGCTACATTGCGACTTTCCATAGCCCTGTCTGATCCTTTCATCCCAATCCTTCAGTTTCTTCCTTTCTTCTTCTTTAAGAGGTCTTCCAAATCTTTTATCAACCAGGGTTACTTTACACGGCCATCCGATCCCCGCCTCAATGAAAGAAGTGAATACTGAACCCCAATCAAGTGCTCCATTGCAATCTCCATATTTCTCTTGTCCATTTGAAGGAACACATCACTTCCCAAATTCGGCTCATAAGCTCCAGCAGAATAGTTTCAAATAAATACATTCCATACCGTCTGTACAGCCCAGTGTAAGGTATAAGTAAATGTCGATTAGCTGTGCTCTATCGTTCAGAAATGCTGACCTGCGGAGAGATCTGTTACCTGATCCCTTTAATTTTCTAGTACTAGATCCAGGATTGCTCGGTAGACCGCCTACCCGCTTATTGTGCCAGGTGTCCTTCCAGGACATAACCGAGAAATTTTGTCACATCTAAACCTTTTAAACAGAGGAAGTGCCGGTGAATATTAGTGCAGTTTAAGTTACCTCTGACGACAATCGTGTTAACATGACGCCTGTCCGAAATCTATCTCCCGATCTGTCACTGTCTCTATGAGTTGTTTTCGTTTTGGTGATCGGAACTCTGTTCCCGTCTTACTTCTAAGTTCTAATCACAGTCCAGTTACATACAGCCCCATCGGAACGCCCCCCCCCCAACTTTCTGCAGCTGTGGCACTATCACACTCTCCCCGTGTTTCAAAGATACTTATCTTACACTGTTTCACCCGACTATGATCATTTTGAAACATTTGAACCCCGAGAAGTCCGGATGTCATTCCTTCCTTTGTGATTGAATTGACTTTATTTCTTACAGCCTTCACAAACATGAGGAGCAAACATCTTTACGTTACGTCTCCGTCACAAGGTGCAATGTGCAATCATAGTAAATTATAATAAATAGAACAATAAATGTAACAGAGGAATACAGTCAAATCAGCATGAGTTAGTCAGTATGTTGGCCTGGTGGATGAAGCTGTCCCGGAGCCTGTTGGTCCAGTCTTTTATGTGATAGTTTGGAACTTATTCATTTCAGGATGACAAGAGACATGATTGTTTTAACTTATGTCATATTTGCCAAACTTACTCATTTTTAAAAAGTGCTTTATTCGAAAACTCTGCTGAATTGCAATTGGACCTGGACGTTATTTGCACAGCTGTTTGTTTCCCAAATTGGGCTCCCAAGTTCTTACCTAGTAGCATCAATTAAATACAATTCATATTATCAGTCCTATCCCAGGGTAAGGTTATACTAAACGTCCAACGGTTGACCCACGAAGAGACCTGTCTTCTGATACGTTTCATTTTCTGGTACGAAATCCTGGATAGACAGTCTGTATTTCACCTACCCTCTAATTGTCCCAGGACACCTTCTGAGACGCAACTGAGAAATTCTGTCATATCTAAACAATATAACCCGTCGAAGTACGAATGAATATTAAGGAGATTAAGTTGCTTATGACAACAGCCGACTTAATATTTTACTGTTCAAAAACTATCTCCCGAACCCAGTTCCTCGCTTCTCCGTATTATTTATTTATTTGTTTGTTTGTTTGTTTGCTTGTTTGGTTGATTATTTGTTTATTTGTTTGTTTGTTTTTTTTGTTGGCAGGGTAGGAAGGCGCGTGATCGCTACAAAATACTCTCAAACGAGTAATCTTTCCCTTTTTGCTTCTGAGATGAATTTACAGTCTCTGAATATACAATCTCTCCACAATTTATTCCCTTTCTACAGATGTATTATATCATACTCTCACTGGAACTCCCTTTACACTCTTTTACCTGGCTCCGTGCTTTTTGAAACATCTGAACCCGGTGAAGTGCAGAAACTATTGCCACCGTTGTGATTGTCAATTCTCCGTGATAGATTGGAGTGTAGCATAACATACGTAACAATCATGCCAGCTCAGTGAACATTTGTCTAGTTTTCCACCTTAATTGCAGGAAGTGTGCAACCTTCCGTATATTTTGCAATCATTTTTCGACCAGGCCTATAACAGTTTTAATTTATGACCAATTACTCACATTTAGAACTGTTTTATTCGATAATTCCTCTGAACTGCAATTGGACGTGGTCGTTATCTACACAGATGGCCATTTAACGTAAACACATACTTCATTCCATTCTTCAGCTCTTGTCTGAATTTCCTCTGTGTCAGTGTATAGATACAAGTATTGGTGCACACACTCAAAATTTGCAACATGAACCCAAATTGCTGTAGTATATATACCGGAGAACTCAAATATCTGTCCTGATAAAAATAATTTACCGGTTGCCATTTCAGGGAATGAGCTACATAGGGTATCCAAAATAATATGAAATTAGCTGAAATTGCAAATAACAAAATCATCGATTTTCTGCGGTTTTCCATCTCGGTATCCTTCTGTTTATCACTGTTGTTCCGAAGCCCCCTGCGGACTCTATTTGCCGCAATAATATGTCTTACTGTTAGCCCATTGAACAGTAGAATTAAGCCGATTGGTAGCAACGGTGTTAAAATGCTATCCAGTAATTCGACTCCTTTCCACACGGGTAAAGTAGTGTATTCATGTGTGTGGGCGCAACGCCACGGCATGTTGTCAATGATGACGTAAGGTTCAATGGCAAAGTAAAACGGGACACTTCTCCCGCAGCTCACTATAACCACCGTCAACATAACCATCATTGCTGTTCTCTCAGTACAGTATCGTTCCCCGAGCTTTCGACAACATATTGCGATGAACCGATCGAAGGTAAAACTGACCGTAAACCAAACAGAACAGTCCCTCGTCGCAACCTTAAATACAAGTGTCAAAGCGCATACAGGAGTGATGAGCAAGGATCTGTAATGGATGTAGATATTGTTGGTCTGTTCCAGTAATCCGAAAACTATAACCACCATCAGATCCGCTGTTGCCATTCCAACTAGGTAACGGGTGATGCATTTGGAGAGTCCGCATTTTCCTCGAGATAGGATCACAATCGCCGTTAAATTAACTGCAGGAAAATTGGAGCAAAACAAAACCAACAACAAGACACAATTATCGTTAGCTCCAAGTGCCTGAATGCTATTCAGGGTATAGATTTTTTGGAAGTGAAAAACATAAATTCAATATGTGAGGACTCCGGCGGAGGGAAATAATGGACAGAAGTCGCAGAAGGCGACTTTCCGACAGCTAAGAGGCGGGCATCTGATTTCCACGACTCACGTACCGGTGAACGGTCGATATCTCCATAAAGAACACCTTTTCCATTATTTGAGATGAAATAGATGATGACATTATTTGTTGTGAAATCATGACATTTAATGCATAAATTTTAATTTAGTGGTTTATAGAAGAACAGACCTGAGTGTTGATTTTAGACTGGTCGGTCAGTTGAAAACAAAAACTTCTCATCTGGAAAATCGACCACTATCCGTTCAGAAAGCTGAGTAAGGTGGAAGTATGAAACTATGGTAATTTCAGCACCAATGTAATTGACTAAAGAAAAAACAAAGATCGCATTGAAAAGAATTATGGAAACTGAATAACAAAACTATCAGATGCTTGAATCCTCAGTTCTGGAAACACATTTCAGACGAAGGTAGCATCTGTGCTCAGTAGAAGTCAAAAAGATGCAGCGGATCAAAAGCAAGAAGACTACGGCACCATGCATAGAGTGACCAGCTCCAGTATCTTACCAGGAATTCCGATCGCTGCAATTGCAGGATAGAAAATTCCCGCAATGTGGTAAATCGCTGGATATCCCATATTCCGTCAACGGATGCGTTCATTTGCACGGAACTTTCCCACTTCTCATTTGGACTGGTGGTAGGTTTTACAGAGTTATATGTAATTCAGAGTAATTCCACTGAGGCAATTAGTGTGGTTATCACATCAGTCGCATGAAGGACAACCAGCTACACAAACACTTAAGTTAATGTGTTTTTCTCACTCTGTCACCGGGGCATGAATTCGTATCCCTAAAGGATGTTAAAAGTTATTGTCTTTCAAACAAATGATAATATGATCGTTTCCAATATACTTTCCAGGACATCTGACGTCAGCTGCTGAAATGGGACATGTCCTGATCAGTGTTGTTTCTAACAAAGACAATCATCCTGATCAATCAACATAGACATTCATCCAGAAACAAATTTATTTTTCCAAAAGCAGCAGAGCACATTCGCTTCTGACCTTAAGAGTGGGACATTAGCTCGGCAGGTGAATTTGAGTACACGTTATGTAGGGGGGAGATTGGATCATAATTTTATGTCGCTTGTTCTAGTCATTTCGAGTTCATTTGAATGATGAAAGTCACAGTAACAACTGATGTCATGTATCACAGTAAAACACGCTGTACATATGTTCTTCTAATGATACAAGAGAGTTCGAGAGTAATATTCCAGGGCCTTTTGATAATAATAAAAAAAAAAGTTACGCACCTACTCGAATTTATCTGCGGGTTGTGAACGGATTTATGAACGTTCTTATCTCGATTAGCAGAGAGTGGACGGTTAATTCTTTAACTCTGACAATTGTAGTGCACGGATTGGTGTTAGGTCCGTTGCTATTTACCATGTATGTTCATGACTTAGGTGTCGATGTAGACAATTGAATCAGAAGAATTGGGGACGACACCTAGGTTGGAGGCGTTGTTCCCGCCCTGAACTCTATCGGAGCTTGAAGCTTGATGTTGACTTGCTGGGAAATGGGCTGAAAAATGACAGATGGCATTTAATACAGACAAGTATGAGGTGGTCTACGTTGTGAGGTACAGAGAGGATACCAGGGGTAAGGTTTTCACACAGAGAGTGCTGTGCGCATGGAATGCACTGCCGTCGGTGGTGGTGGAAGCGGGTATAAGAGGGTCTTCTAAGAGCCTTTTAGACTGGTACATGAGACTTCGAAAAATACAGGACTATGCACCAGGGAAAGTCTAGGGAGTTTCTAGAGTTGGTTACATGGTCGACACAGCATTGTGGACCGAAGGGCCTGTAATATGCTGTAGATTTCTATGTTCTATGTTCTATCCTTTAAGTGAATCTACAAGTAGGGGTCATAGGCCTGGGGAGAAAGTTGAAAAATGCAAGAAGTATATGGAGTACAACTTATTCACTCGGAGGGTAGAGCGAGTGTGAAAGGAAAGGCAAGCGTAACTGGTAGATGTGGAATCAATTGATCATTTCAATGAAAGTTGTGTAGGTACGTGGATGAGAGGGAGTCAGAGG
Organism: Mobula birostris; assembly: GCF_030028105.1. Lineage (NCBI taxonomy): Eukaryota > Metazoa > Chordata > Chondrichthyes > Myliobatiformes > Myliobatidae > Mobula > Mobula birostris. The sequence goes on from NC_092382.1 coordinate 66,794,477, forward strand.
GTGCAGATAAATGGGGCGATGCGAAGATGACAGAGGAATGACCTAGATGGAAAGGACACCCTATTTCTCTGCAGTACTAATCCGTGTCTTCATGACTCTCTCTGTCTCAATTCCCCATTCAGTGCCTTCTCATTTTCCACTTGGTCACCACCCCAAGTATGTGCGGAACAGAGCTCAAGCTCACCTTTCAATCACGCTTACTTTTGCTTTTGTGTGACTTTTCCGTGCCTGTTGTGAAACTCGTACCGATGAGCAGCCCTCAGTTTATTGGAAAACTAAGTTCCAATGTGGAACTTCTCGGTGTAGCCCTCGGTTCCTGGAGAAAGTCTCACGTCTGTATCCGTTGTGGAACTGGTATCGATATGCGGCCCACGGCTCACTGGAGGATGACTCGCCTCTCCGTATCCATTGTGGAACTCGAACTGATATGTGGCTCTCGGCACTGGATCTCTGAGTTGGCGTCTTTCCCTGCATCTGTGGTCAATCCTCAGACACTGGAGGAGCTGCCTGGACGAGCACTGAACACGGTACACACGGCAGAATGAAATGTGATGAAGTGGGGTCATTTACTGGATGGCATCAATATCCGTACTGACTTGCTGAAGATTTTAAATGTGGAATATTCCATCATACTCTTGTTCGGTGTCATCTGTGAACATCAAGTAGGATATTTTAAGAAGCGAGTCACAGAGCCAGTCTCCAAAGTGAATCTATGCATCCTGTTGCAAGGCAGTTTGAAATTCATTTTGCCGGTCTACCTGGGATTCAATTGGCTTCGTCCTTATAGACCGGCCGCAGATCCATCTGCATAGGAACACCGCGGAATGTTTACACGTTCATTCGCTAATGGAAAAAGCATGGATTTTAAAGGGTGAATGCGTTCCACAATGCGGTACCGGAATCTGTATCTGGTCTCACCAATGTGGAATGAGAGAGGACGTGCAGTTGCAGGTGGGGCAACTGTAACGCTTGCAGTGATAAGTGCCAGGAAGGAGATTAGTCGGGAGGGATAGTGGACAAGGGAGTGACGTGATACTTGCAGAAACCGCAGAAGGGGCTGGGGGAGGTGTAGGTAATTGTATCGTCGTATGATCCCGTTGAAGGCGGAGGAAGTTAAGGAGGACGAATGCTGGAGGGGTGTTAGGTAACAACATGAAAGTCTTTTCATTTTCCAAGCTATGACGCTGGCGGAAGGTATAAGGCTAAATCCTCGAGAAAGTGAGAAATAGATACCGAGAAATACTCACCCGTTCCCGTGTGATAATGTCGTTTAGCTAATAGAACGTCAGGCAAATGTTGTGTAAAATCAAACAATGAAACCGGCAAAATAGTGATGATTTCTACTGAAGTAAATGAAAATGCAAGAAACTGCACCAAATTTCAAGGGTGTGAAGGGAGATTTTCAGGATCTTCACTGGAAGTTACCTAAGGACACGGGCCGAACGATATATTTACGTGCTGGAAAGTGTTGTTCTGCCAACTCTGCAGCAAAATTCCAGATAGTGGTTCTTCGGTAAATACAATTACTGTCATTGTCATCCTGAAAATGTTGATTTCGTACTGGTCAAATAAATATCGTTAACATTTATTATGCTGAATATCATCAACTACAACCAACACTGAATTGCTAACGGCTCAGTGAAACGCGGCCTTCAAGCTTCAGGAACACATATATTGCGCATTTACTTCATTTTACCCCCCTTAAAAACTCCCTGTCGTTAACAGCGAGCCAATGTGCTCTGCCAAATATCAGATTTGATACATTTTGTGCACGTTGTTCATGCTACGAAAGTTACTAATTATTAATATTTCTCAAGCTAGCAACTCAAGTTTCGTACCAAAATAACATCTCCAACACCCTTTATTTTAAAATGTTATAAACAGTAACTCACTTGCAACTGTGGTGGCGGGCTTGTCGTAATCTACTCAGAGGCAGCCCGTTCACTTTGAGCTCCTTCCTGACAGCCAGGTATTACCGGCCGAGAGTGCGAGACTGCATCGGCTTTTCACTGTGAATTTTTTTTTCCTTCAAAAGATATGGCATCGTCGGAAATGACGGACAATTAACAAAGATAAACGATAATTAAAAAAGAATTAGAAATAAAACAACAAACCAAATGAGCTAGGGCATAACACATTGATATTCTTCCAGGACTTTACCTTGCACGAATTTCACAATCACTTCAAGTATACGTATGACTTTTGGTTTTAATTCTCCAGAGTAGGGGGGAGAAGATGGTGGCGTGACGGCAGCGCGCGGGGCCACTCCGGTGGTGATGTCTGTTATCTGTCAATTAGGGGACCGTGCACAATACTGATTTGATGCAGACAGACGTGAGAGCACAGCGGAACATCTGGAAATCTTTTGAAATGCCGGATTCGCTGCCGCTGCTACTGTGTGGTAACCGGAATCTCCGGAGCTGAAGGCCCCAAAATCCTCGGCTTTGCGTGTTTCAGCGGCCGGGGAGAGGTCGAAGGCGCTCGGCAGAGGATGGCACTCGGGAGGCTGGTCGGATGCTCGAAGTTTACGGACAGATGGACTCAGTTTCGGCTGGGGTCAGCTGTTTCCAAGGTATTGGAAAGCTGACGCTGCCTGGAGTTTTATGGCAGGGAGTTTCTTCCTTTTGCAGCCTGCTATCGGGGACTCGGGAGTCGATCGACTCGGGACTTTGAGACTTTTTTTTTTACCATGCCCATGGTCTGTTCTTTATCAAATTATGGTATTGCTTTGCACTGCTGTAACTGTATGTTATAATCATGTGGTTCTGTCAGTGTTTCATTTTCATTTTTTAAAATATTTTTATTAATTATTATTGAAAATCAACAACAGAGAAAACTACATCAAAACAATCAAGACAACATATCCATATGTAGAATAAGATTTAAGCTATCAACCAAGCTGAACAGTATATCAATAATAATAATAAAAGAACAAAATGTTAAAGCTTTTTTATGGAAAAAATAAATAAAGAAAAAAAGAACCTCTGCTAACTAAAATAGAAAAAAACACCCTAATAACAAAAAAAAAGGGGAAAAAAATCATTTGGAGCACAAACCCGGAGCTATACGCCATACAAGCTTCCATAAAAAAAAGACATCAACCCGCCAACCAAATCCATATACCCAAGCATCAGAAAAGGACCATCTTTATTAACTCAAATCAAATGATATAAAGGACAAAAGAACCCCACCTTTTCTCGAAGTCAAATCTAGGATCAAAAGTTCGACTTCTATTTTTTTTCCAAACAAAGACATAACATCACCTGAGAGAACCACTGTATGAAAATGGGAGCAGAGGCATCTTTCAATTTTAATAAAATAGCCCTTCTAGCCAATAATGTGATAAATGCAATTACATATTGGTCAGATCTAGAAATACCGTGACTATATTGAGAAACTATACCAAACAAAACTGTCAGTTTATTAGGCTGTAAATTGATTTTTAAAGCTGTAGAAATTGCAGAAAAAATGGATTTCCAAAATTGTTTCAATGCAGAACACGACCAAAACATATGTGTCAATGTAGCTATCTCAGTTTTGCATCTATCACTCTGACTATTTACTTTAGGACATATTGTCGACAATCTCTCCTTTGTCAAATAATAACGATGTACAATTTTAAACTGAAGTAAAGAATGACTGGCTCAAATCTAAGAAGTGTTAACCAGATTCAAAATTCGCAACCAATCCTCTGTTATCAGGGTCACGTTAAGCTCTCTTTCCCAATCTTGCTTAATCTTAAGTAAAGGATAGTTATCTTGTTGTAATAGTAAATTATAAATTTTCCCAATGCAACCTTCCAATAAAGGGTTATTTTTTAAAATAATGTCTAACAGGTCAGAGTCTTGTCTATATGGAAAATTACTTAAATATTCTTGTAAGAAATGTCTGAGCTGAAGATATTGCAAAAAAGAAATGTGAATATGAGAGAAAGTGTTTAGTTACTAATTTCTCAAAGGACATCAATCGGCCTTCTTGAAACAAGTACATGAAGGAAAAACTTTCTTTATTTCTCCAAAGAGAAAAGGTAGGACCACTAAGTGAAGGTTTAAATAAATAGTTTCGATAAATTAAACTAAAAAGGTTATTTTTTTTAAGATTAAAAAAAACTTACGAAACTGCTACCAGATTCGTAATTATTGATTAATCATAAGATTTATATTTAGAATAGAAATTTTGGCTAATTGTACAGGTAAAGGAGCTCCTAATAAAGAAGTTAAATGAAATTGTTTCACAATTTTCAATTCCAGATTAACCCAAGGCGGTCGTTCCTTTTTATCTGTCCAACATAACCAAGAACACGCATAACGTATATTAACCACCCAATGATACATTCTTAAATTAGGCGAAGTAAGACCTCCATCCATTTTTTTTTTATTTTTGTAAATGACATTTTTCAATTCTTGGTCTTTTATTATTCCAAACAAAAGATGAAATTATAGAGTCAACTTGATCAAAAAAACTTCTTAGTTAGAGAAATAGGAATATTTTGAAATACATATAGAAATTTTGGTAAGGTCATTATGTTAACTGCATGAATTCGACCTGCTAACGAAAGTGTAAGTGGATTCTGTCTAGAAAAAAATGCTTCATAAAATCCACTAAGGGAACTAAATTAGCTCTATAAAGGTCTCTATTCCTTTTAGTGATAATAATACCTAAATATTTAAAAGAATCCGTAACTTTTAGAGGAATGTCATCATATATAGAAGCAGAATCGTTAAAGGAAATAATTCACTTTTATGCAAGTTTGATTTATATTCTGAAAACAATCCAAATTCATTTAATAATTTCAATGAACAAGGAATAGATTCTTCGGGATTTGAAACATAAACCAAAAGATCATCCGCATAAAGGGAGATCTTATGAATAGTCCCATTTATAGAAATACCTTGAATATTTTCAGCTTCATGAAGTGCAATAGCCAAAGGTTCCAACATCAAATTAAATAACAAAGGGCTTAACGGACGTCCTTGACTCGTACCCCGGGGAAGTTGGAAAAAGTGGGATCTGCAGTTATTAGTAATAACAGTGGCAATAGAGCTTTTATATATCAATCTAATCCATTTATTAAAATTAGTACCAAAGCTAAATTTCACTAAAACTTTAAATAGATATTTCCATTCAACTCTATCAAATGCCTTTTCAGCATCTAGAGAAACAACACATTGGGGAGTCTTAGAGAGGGATGAATATATAACATATAACAATCCCCGAGTGTTAGAAAAAGAATAACAACCTTTTATAGAACCTGTTTGATCCTGAGAAATAATTTTAGCTAGTATATTCTCCATCCGATTAGCCATTATTTTGTGAAAGAATTTTAGCACCCACATTTAATAATGAATTAGGCCTATATGAAGCACAATCAGTAGGGTCTTTACCTTTCTTAAGAATTAAGAAAAAGGGGCTTCATAAAATGTGGAAGGTAACTCTCCTAGCAGAAAATAATCTTTAAGTATTTCCAACATATAAGGAGCAAACAAATATTCAATTTTTAGACAATCCTACAGTAAAGCAACTCAAACCAGGAGCTTTACCAGATTGCGTTGAAAGAATAGCTTTCTGAATTTCACTTTCAGTAAAAGGAGCATCAAGAATTTGCTAATCTTCAACAAATATTCTAGGAAATTCAGTCTTTTCTAAAAAGGCATACATATTAGAAGGGTCAGCTCGAAACTGATATTTATAGAGTTCACTGTAATAGTCTTGAAAAAAAATTGTTAATATCTTCATAATTACAAGCTAAACTACGAATTTTTAAAATTTGTCTTTAAGTTGAGATGCTAATAGCTTGTTACTTTTATCTCCAAACATATAAAATTGACTTTTTAATTTAAGTAAATTTCTTTCAATAGGATAAGTTAATAGTAAATTATATTGTAATTTAACTTCAACCCTTTGTTTAAATAAATCAACATTCAAAGAAACTGCATAAGTGTTATCCAGATATTTAATTAGTTTTGAAATTCTATATACCTCAATTTTTGTCTGTTTCTTGAGGTTAGCCAAATAGGATACTATCTGATCTCGCAGATATGCTTTACGTGTATCCCATATAGTCAATTTCGAGAAAGATCCCGTATTATTAAGAAGAATTTTTTTTTATCTGAATCTCTATAAATTTAACAAAGTCCGAACTTTGTAATAAATTTTCTGGAAAGCGCCAAGGCAAGTTTACATTACTAACATCATTTAACTCAAAAGTTAAGCTTAAAGGCGCATGATCCGAGACAGTAATGGTATCATATTCACATTTCGGGACTTTAGACAAAAATCGGAAATCAGCTATAAAATAATCAATTTCTCGAATATTTATTATGCACATGTGAATAAAAAGAATAATCTCTGTCCTTAGGATGTAAATTTCTCCAGATTTCTATCAAACCGTAATCAATTAAAAAAGGAATTAATAAGTGTTGCCGAACGACTCAGAAGCTGCTGATTGGTTGAACTCTTGTTAATCAAAGGGTTTAAACAACAGTTGAAGTCACCTCCCATCAGCAGCACATATTCATTTAAGTCTGGTAATAAACCAAAGAAGGATCATCTACATTAGGTCCGTATAGATTAATCAGGACAATTTTTCTATTACAAATTGTTCCTTTAATAATTAAAGATCTACCATTATTATCTGAGACAATGTCTTCTTGAATAAATAAAATATTAGATTTAATAAAAATAGATACTCCCTTTGTATTATTTTGACAAGTAGCATGGTATTGAAGGCCCTTCCATGTTTTCAAAAATCTATTTTGATCGCCCGATCTGATATGCGTTTCTTGAACGAAAAATATATCGGGCTGGAATCGATTAATAACTTTAAAAGACTTCCTTCGCTTAAAAGGGTGATTCCAGCCACGTACGTTCCAACTAATAACGTTTATCTGTTTACGTACCATTGGATATTGTTCTTAAACGCGACAACACACGCATACCATCGCAGGCTAATCAAAGATGGCGGTGATGAATATAACCAAATAGAAAACGCGCATGCTCCAGAATACAATAATGGGAAAAATACAGGAAGTGTGTGTAAAAAAAAATCCCACGATAAACTCCAAAATACAAAAATACCCCCAGACCTCCCACTATCCCCAAAGAAAGAAATCCGGCAAAAGAGAGAAAAGGCCGGAACGCATCCCCGGGAAGAAAAGCATAAGAACGGAATTCCGCGTGTCGCTCAATGTAAGTAATGATTAAACGTTTTTTTTCTGTCAATTTCTCCCTCCCCATTACAAAGAAAATACGTAACCTTAAGATAAGGAAGCCCAGCAAAGAAAAAAAAAATGCTTATAATCATTGAAAATAAACTAGGAAATACGAAAATAGTCCTCAAAGACGCCAAAGTAATAGTATTAACCCAAACAGTTTACTCTCTAAAGAGAGATAAGCAGCGCCATTATTCTTTATTTTACTAACTTATTTAACAAAATAACTAAAGATAATTATCTATTACTAAACACTCCATAATATAAGAAAAAAGTCTATATTAACTGTAAGCAAACTATCACTTGATTAATAAAGAAAGGGAAATAGAAAGAGATAACCAAACCAGTTAACAATCTGTCCGCTGTATTAATTCACTACGTATACCAAACAGATTTAAAAAAAGTCACTCTTTAGTCAAACCCTCTTCTTTAAGTAATCCATCGATCAAAGGATATCTTCAGTATACCTAAATCATCAAAGCCTGTTTTCATTCTGAAAATTATTCAGAAACTCTAATATCCTTCATACATCAGCGGATTCCACAATAGAATTGACAAAATCCGATGCCGCTTGGGGATCCACGAAGACACGAGGGGTGGAATCTTTAGGAAATAATTTTAATCTCGCTGGATATCTCAGGGATGTAAAGAGACTTTTTTCATGAGCGATCTTAATGACAGGAATGAATTTGTTCCTTTGTCCCATAACTTCCCGTTAATAATCTTCATAAAAAAGGATCTCGGAACGGTTAAATTTTAAAACGTTCTGTTTTCTTGCACATTTTTTGATTTGGCCTTTAACTTTAAAGCGAAGAAAGTTGACTAAAATTGGTCGAGCTTTATCTGACGAAGAGAAAACTCTGTCAGCTCTTTCAATATCGGGAGGCTGAGATAGAATATCTGGAAACAGAGGTTGAAACAAACTGGCAAAATAATCCAATAAATTCCAATTCTCGGAGCCTTCTTTAAGACTCACAACCCGAATGTTGTTGAGACCCATCAACGCACGTTCCAAACGCTCAGTCCAGACAGGCACAACTTCTGTTTTTTCTTTCGAAAGTTTTTCCCTTTCCACTGCTGGGTTCAAAAAGCTGTTTTCCACTTCTTAAAAAATATGACATAATGACCACTGTTTTCCTCCAAGATCCAAAAAAATAAAAGTTGAATAATTCAAAGTTTAGACTGGGGAAAAGCAGGAATTAAAGGCAGCCACAAAATTCATGTATTACTCCATTGAGCTACAGGCGGAGGTCCCGTTCCGTCAGTGTTAGTCTTTCGCCTGTCCTGTTTTCTGTGATATCACTCCGGAGAAACATTGTTTCATTTCTGAATGCATGTATGCATTTCTAAGTGACAAGAAAAGAGGACTGAGTGTTCTCATAATCTAATCTAATCCATATTCCATAGAAATTGTCAGCACGGCTATTTCAAAGAAATACAATTTCAATTTATAGCCAATGGGCGCATATAAATTGATAGATTGAGAAGGATTACATTTGCGAGACAGATAATATGATTTCCTTTCTGAGCTGTCAGAAGAAACTGGATCCCTCCTTCCAAGGGACCCATTACCGGAATTAACAGGATTGTCACAGGTCTACAGGCACATCACTGTCTGAGAGGTGTTATCAGTGCTTATTCGTGTACACCACGACCACATGGATAATGTTACAGCTTGTCCAGATCCCTCGGTTCTGCGGTTTTATTATCTCATTCAGTCCCACGATCTCTCACACAGAGAAGATCGCTGCTTATTCAAACCATCTTTTAAGTATACTGCTAATTTTCTTGCTTGCAGTCTCAAGATGGACACAGCGATAACGAGATGAATGACAATAAGGTCAGAGAAAAAGGACATAACAACATTGCTCTTCAGCAGGATCACACAGTTAGTGGTGATACCCAGTCATCACCAACCGCACTCTGGCTGGACAGTAGAACTTATCGGTTATGTCTTTATTAGTTAATGCCCGCTTCCTCGCAATAAATAAGATGTTGATAACGCTGCAAATTACAAACTGTAAAATCAATACCTCAAGAGTGCAATCAATAATGGCATTTATAGCACCCTGCCCAGCATCAGATGGCTATGTGATGGGGATATAACTTCCATGCAACTTACGGCTATGGATTTGCTATTATCGGTTGTGCAATTCAGAGGGATGTTCTGTCAATGTTAGAACGATTTACTGGGCAGCAGTGGAACACAAAGACATTGAGCCTTGGTTTTCGGTACTATTTTCGTTCTAATATCAGGAGTGAACCGATGGTTAAGGAGAAGTATTCACTCTTTTTTTCATCATGACATTGGGTCGTGTTTATATTTCCAGGCACAGACACATTTTTATTTCCGAATATCTAAATGAAATTCGGTGTTATTTACTTGCAAGTCTTATTACACTCACTTATTGAATCAGTCTGCACGAAAAAAATAACAAATCCAGACATGTTCAATGGTTTCGCGGATAAAGACCCTCAATGCCGAAAATAAGTACAGCTTGTTTTCAAAAGATTGAGATAATGGAAACCAGCGGGGAACATAAGATCGGCAAACCATCATCACTAACAGCTTTACACAGCCGAGATGTTCTTCTCTGATGTCTCATACCAGGAATATAATAGTAAATATAATTGTTAAAATACCCAGTATACACATATATCCGGAACACGTTAGTATACTTGTGCACAAACATTGTAAGGTGATAGCTGAAACCAGGAGGAGGAGTTATCCTCTTTGTCAAACTCCCTGTCAATTCACAGCTTCCGGGCGCAAATTTTCATTTTGAAGACTGAACGGAATTTTCTGCATTTACACTGAAGTCTTCTTAGATTTATTTCTGCAATCTATTAGTTCAAATTGAAATTTGGAGTCATTATGGATCAGTGAAAACAGGATAGAAAGTTGCAAAGCTACTGCCACTTGTATTCAGTGGCTAGAGGTAATTGTGCAAGGTGCGTAGAGCGTTTTACTGTAGTACTGAACTTCATTGCGCTTACGAGTCATGAAACGATCTTAAATATGTTTTAATACCTCCTGTATCCTACTAAGGAGACATTTAACAGACTGAATCAGCTTTTCTGAATGTATTGAGAAGTATGTGTCTGCTTCGTTGTTTCTGCACGGCTGAGTAGAAGGACAAGAGAACCTCATTGTGCATCACAGATGTGATCAACAATAGTCGAAAAGAGACTTAGTTAAAGTGATGACCAGATTTCGAAATATTTTGAAATAATATGTGAATAAGAGTTTAGCACGCTCACCAATTCTCGACTCAGGAGATATATATATATATAATGGAAAACTCCAAAGCTTTCTGCAAGTATGTGAAGAGCAAGAGGATGAGCCGTGTGAGAATAAGACCGAACAGTTGTGACAGTGCAGACGTGTGCATGTAGTAGGAGGAGGCAGCAGAGTATAATGAATAATTCTCTTCAGTATTCACCAGGGGAAAACGATCCTGGCAATTGTGGAGCTGACTTACAGCGGATTGAATCTCCTGAACATATAGACATTAGGAAAGACGATCTGCTGGAGATTTTGAAAACCGTTAGGTTAGATAAGTCACCGGGACAGGATGAGATATACCCCGTGTTACTGCGGGAAGTGAGGGTGGAGATTGCGGAGTGTCTGCCGATAACATTTACATGACCAACCAGGGCGGTAGAAGTACCGGATGTTTGGAGTGTTGAAAATGTTCTATTCCTGTTCAAGAAAAGGAACAGAGATAACCTAAGAAATTATAGACCAGTGAGTCTTAATTCAGTGGTGGATAGGTTGTTGGTGAAGATCCTGAGCGGCAGCAGTTATGAAAATTTCGAAACATAATTTGATTAGTGATATGCAGTTTGGCATTGTTAAGGACCCGTCATGACTTTCGAGGCAGGTCCAGTTATGTGAGGATGTAACAAAACACATTGATGAAGGTAGGATAGTGGTGTACAGCAAGGCATTTGATTAGGTTTCCTATGCAAGGCTCCTTCAGAAAGTAAGGAGGCAAGGCATCTTTGTCTTGCATATCCAGAATTGGCTTGTCCACCCAAATACGATAAATGGAGGTTGCAGACGGTTCGTGTTCTGATGGATGTCGGTGGTTTTCCGCAAGGATCTGCTCTGGAACTCTCGCTATTTGTGATTGTTACAAATGACCTGGATAGAGAAGTAGAAGGGTAGGGTAGCAGGTTTTCTGAAGAGACAGAAGTTGGTGGTGTGGTGAGTAGTCCAGAGTGTTGCCAGAGATTAAAGCACAGCATCGATAGGATGCAGAACTGGTCTGAGAAGTGACAGATGAAGTTTAACAGAAATAAATGTGCAGTGGTTTACATTGGTATGTCAAAGTTTAAGGCAGAATAGTGTATTCGTGGTAGGAATTTTGGCAGTGTGGACGATTAGAGGGATCTTGCGATCCGTATCCATAGGAAGGTCAAAGCTGCTGCGCAGGTCTACAGTGCTGTTGAGAAGTTTTATTGTCTGTTAGTCTTCATCAGCCATGGGGTTGAGCTCAAGAGCCGTGAGGTAATTTTGCAGCTATATAAGTTGTTAGTCTGTCCCCATTCTGAGCACTGTGTTCTGTTCTGGTCCCATCACTACAGAAAGATGAGAAAACTATGGAAAGGCGCAGATGAGATTTATCAGGATGTTGCCTGCATTGGATAGCGTGACTTATGGGAGAACTTGGTCGTTTCTCCGTGGAGCTACCGAGGATTAAGCATGGCCTAACAGACATTGCCTAAAATGTTGAGAAGCACTGATAGTGTGGATAGCCAGGGATTATTTTCCCCTAGGGCTGAAATGACTAACCACGAAGGGACACGTTTTCAAGTTGTCAGTGGTAAGGTTTTCACACAGAGAGTGAAGGGAAAGTGGGATGTACTGGCGGCGAATCTGGTGGAGCCAAATACAATGGAGCCTTTTAAGCGATTATTAGGTAGGTACAGGGAGCTTTAGAAAATAGACTACTGTGCGGTACGGGAAATCTGCGCAGCTTCTAGAGTAGGTTATATGGTCGGCCCAAATAATGCACCTTGCTTCGCTTATTCATCAGTGTTTCGATTTCCTTCAGGAGATAATTTAGAGCCGGCTTTTACTTTTATGACTACATATTTTTTTTTCCTTTTGCCTCCTCTAATTTATATACTAATAAAGCTGCACATTGAAAGGGCTTCCCATCAGTTGAAACAAACTCTCTGGCTTCCCACAGAGACAAATGTTCTGTAAGGCTGTTACAAACGTACATACTATCAGAATGCCTGTCTGGCGGAAAACGTTCTGCCTGGCTAACCTGGTATGATACAGCTGCAGGTTCTGCTGCCTGTGCACTCGGGAGTTTGTGTAACTTTAAAGCTACACTATACATTTTCTGGCCATGAACATCGTCTACATATATACCACACCCCGTTCTTCTCTCACCATCCTGGACTGACAAGGATCCATCTGTAAAACTTTAAAACAGAGGTTTTCACTTTCCTTCATGTCTTTGTTCTCAGTCATGACTTTATCTGATGCTTTCCCACCCTCTTTGTTTTGTTCTGATACAAATACACCTATGGGATCATTACCTATCATAACTTGACACTCATTTTCACTGCCTTGATACACAAGGCTATCGGCTAACGTTGAGATTCTCTTCATTTTCTTTACACTGATGTTTCTTCCTTGCAACAGCAATGCCCATCAATTAATTCTATTTTGGCATACTGGACCACCTTTATTCCTTACATCTCATAGTAATTTTATACTGGTGTGTACTGTCATTATTGTCAGTTGATTAAATTAAAACGCAAAAAGTTGTACTGCCCAGAAAACCGCTGACAAACGTTGTTGTTGTTGCTGTTGTTGTTTTTTTCACGTACAGTGTACCCCGTTCAACTGGTGAGAGCATGCGCGATACATACGCTACTGGTCTTAACTTCCCGAGCGTCTCCTGGAACGGCACTGCTGAGAGGGTGATATCAGTTGTAGTCATTTCTCAAATCCAAATCTAATTCGGATTTCGGATTATTAAAGCAGGCACAGTGGGCAACTCTTTTTCGAAGCTTTGATGGCATGGGTATGTTCTTATTTCCATTCCCTCGCAACATTTGTTTTCAGTAACTCTATTAAAGTTGCTGCCATAGTAGAAAATCCAGCACTATGACCACTACAGTAGCCTACCAGACCCAGAGAGGACTACAACCTTTTTAGGTCTCGGGGAATTGGCAGTTTGATAACGAATTCTACTCTTCGCTTTTCAATTTATCTTTTTTTTCCCCAATGTTAAGATAATTCGTAAATACCTAACCTCTGGTGTCATCATCTGTGCTTTATTGGGGTTTACCCTTTGTCCCAATTCAAGCAATATTTTGCAACACTTTTGTCAATAATTTTTTTGCGTGGTTTCAGTCTGCAAGACTCGATCATCTACATATTGCAACAAACACTGGGCTTCTGAAAACTGTTTTAAACCTTACCCTAGGCACTGGCGAAATATTGATGGGGAATTATGCTACTCCTGTGGTAGGGCAGTCCATGTATGCTGCTGTCTGTAAAAGGTAATTGCAAACTTGTTTTGACATTCTCGTTCTACTGGTGTGGTGTAAGTTATGTTCTAGTTTGATTTGATTTGCTCCCCCTGCTGCCCGTCAGCGATTGAAACTATGGCAGCAAATCGTGCAAACGGTAGCGCTGGCTCCTGTTGGTACGTTGTCTGCAGGAATTCCTCGGGAAGTGGTGCTTCGTAGTTATTATGGTCGTATCTAATAGCTTCATCTCGGAAATCATATCAATCAATACCTGCATATTTACCTTCCGCCCCTTTTCTTTTTTTTTAGATCCAAAAGTACATATTATTCCTCTCACCGCAGCAAATTGGTCCCCCAGCATTTATATCTGCTTTAAAAAGTTTGCATGATCGCCAGTGTTGCTCTTTCTTTCCTGTGCTGATTTCCGAATCACATTCAGAGCCGTCTTTAAATCTCGGCACTGTTTCCTTAATCCTTTCACTTCATCCTTCACTAGTTTGGCTACTTCCTCTAGCTTATATTTTCCTTTAAGTAATCTCTCACACGGCATTTGAAACTGGTTCATATGCATCAAGTCCACACCTCTCTAACCGTTTAACCCTTTCTCAAACAAACTTTTCTACCTGCTTTGGAAGCATTTTGTGTACTTCTCCTAACCTATCGTGCTTGGCTTTAGCTTTATGTTGCTGTTCTGGGATTTCCTGTTGCAACCTATCTCGCATGGCTTCTACTTTATACTGACTTTCGTATTTCGATTCTAACCTGTGCCATTCTGCCTTAGCATTTTGTCGTAACTCTATCATATACGCATTTAACAACCAACTGCAACTGGTTTTTGTCATTGTTTAAACGTCCTGCTCGACAGCACCCTTTGGGCGATTTACCACAGGGCATCCCTAGCAGTTTTCCCTTGAAGGCAAGGTAACCGCAGAACTCCTCATATTGCGACAACTTCTGCAACACTTATTTTTAGAGTTATCCTCTAGAATTAAAACAATCCAAGTCCTTCGGACTTGCAGAATTTCCTAATTTCCTGTATACTGGGTTAGTAACCACTAACTACCCCGCCCAGATCGCTCTGTACCTCACCCACGTGGTCCGACTCGATTCTCCCCGTGAACAAAACAGACTTATCCTCTAGATCATTCCCGCACTCTCTGACACGACAATTCTGTTACAAGTACCACCCTTTGTAATATTGACCAGTGAGGCACAGAGAATCTGCATTTACTGAGATGTAACTTTTATTGACTCAACTAAAAAGTACGTTGTTTCACAAACTATCTAACCCGGTGCACCCCAATGGAATCCTTGACCCTCCATGAACAGTCAATGAATAAAAAAGTTCTTACCCGGGAAAGGAGTCTACGATGCCAATCCTGTTGTCTCAAATTCAGCTGACCTCCCTCGTCACATTTTTACTTGTCATTGTGCAGGACTGTATCCAATATTGTACCAACCCAGCCTTGTGTATTTGTGCCTTTCAACTCTGACTGGTCCAAACCAGTTAATAAGACAGCCCAGACAGAGACAAACGAGATTGCAGATTGCTTCTTTGGTAGGTCTGGCATTTTACTCCTCCGAGAATGATCTCTGATTTAGCAGGTTATTACCTGAAATTCTTTGTGTCCACATTCAGTTGCTATGATTACATTGTCCCAGAATCAGAATCACTTCAGATTCCACGCCCTGTACATATAAAATTGCCACCTGTTTGAGAATTTTTTTTTTTTTTTTTTTAGGTTTAGCAGGTTATTACCTGAAGTTTCTCATGAAATAGAATTTCTATCTGTAAAAAATAGAAGTAGGAGTAGGCCATTTGTCCCAACAAACCTGCCCCGCCATTTAATGAGATTATGGCCAATCTGACGCTGGAGTCATCTCCGCCCACCTGTCTTTTCTCCATAACCCTTTATTCCTCAGCTATGCAAAAAAAAAACTACCCAGCCTTGTCTTGAATGTATTTAATCTGATAGCGTGCCCTGCTTTATTGGGCAGAGAATTTCGCAGATTCACCTCTCTCTGGGAAATGCAATTCCTGCTCATCTCCGTTCAAAATCTACATCGCTGAATCTTGAGGCTATGCCCTCAAGTACTGATTTCATCTACCAGCGGAAACAACTTTCCTGCTTCTATCTTATCTATCGTTTTCATAGTTGTATATGTTTCTATGGCGTGTAACTCCAGGCCAGAGTCTTCAATAGAACCCTGAAAATGAAGAAAAACAGATCTTAAAGATAGAAATAGAGCTGTTTCCGAAGATGCAAGCAAAACAGTCTCTGTTAGGCACCATCATCCTAAACTCCTCATTCCGATTACAAGGTAGGTTTCACATTACACGAATATGCCTTCACCCTGTTACAAAGGCGATTAATACCATAGTTTCGGATTGAAGTCTGTGTGGGAAATGTCCCGGTACAGTGTCCAAATTTGTTGCTTCAACGGTGGTAATGGTGATTATTAGGCATGGTGTTATACATCAAATCGGTTATTTAGACTCAATCCCATCTTTGGTCAGTGGTTGGAGGTGAGTGCACATTTAAGTCGTTGGAGATTTGGTCTCGTGGTGACGACATTATTTCAATATGTTGAATATTAACTTGTGTCCCATACGTAAGTACCAGCGTCCCTTTGCTTTCGACTCGAAAGGATTTCTTAAATGTTGTATGATTCTAATTATAGATTACTTGTTAACTGTTCAACACTTAAAAAGTATGTCATGCTCTGCGAAAGGTTAAAATGTGAACGCGTTGAGAATGTAAAATATTGCACAAGGACTGGACATTTGTGAGCTCGGTTCAAAGAGAAACAGAGGTAATGTGTGCCTGAATCAACGGAAGGCTTGTCGTATGACTGTTACGATTGCATTGAAAAGATATTTGAATTAATCTTTTCTTTCACAATAGGATCTCACAGCCTGCAAATGTCTACTTCATTGGTTGAAATAAATTGACAGGAACATGTGAATATCAGAGACTGCTTCTTTTTCCGAAATTGTATAAAGTATTAGTGCATGGGGCCGTAACTACCCACATCTGGGTTCCCTTTGTTCGTTATAATATTTGATAAGGATTTGCACTCTAGGAATTAAATGTTTATTCTCCATACGCAATGTTACCCGCGGCAGTTTTGAAGGAAGAAAAGTTCGAACTTAGATTTTAGTCTTGCCTTACCTGCGTATTTAGACTGTGTTCTTTTGCTTGTTTGCTTTGGTATTGATTTCAGCGGGGGACACAGATTCCACACTCGGCATGTGAAATCAAGGTAAAACAGAACGAGATATGAGTGTATCTATTCCGGGTACGATAAACCCGCTGTTCAAATGTAAATTGACTTAAAACAAATTCGTGTGTATTTGAATTGGGAATTTGAAAATCGCATTCAGGGAGGCTGGTTCATTTGGGAAGCGCCAAATGCTGCTCCAGAAGACTTTGAAACGCTGATTTTGAGTTGCAGGGCTTCATTGAAAAAGATTGTTTTGATGTAATCGCAGCATCAGCCCTGTAATACGGACACGGGATTTCAGTTTAGAGAGCGTGCAGCTTCAGTCCGGATTCAGTACTTTGCTTTCATCATCAGCTGTAACTCAGTAAATTATCCAAGTGCTGCAGGATGGTCAAAGTAGTGTCAATCGCAGAACACAGTAATTGCAGAGTCTAGATATAGTTGTAAAGTGTGCGAAAGATTATACCTTCCTTGCAGAACATCTCCATCCACTCCCTCATCGGCCTTCCCTTGCTTAGCTAGTTCTGAATCTATGCAGCCAGGTTTTACTAGATCCCAGGTCACCTGATTTTCTGAAAGTGTGCACCATAGGGAACCCAGTCTAATACCTTACAAAGTTAATATACCCCACAGCCACTCTTCTGCTTCATCTGCCTATTTTTTTTTCCACTTTTTCATTCAATTTATTCTGGCTCATGAGAGACATAAAATTATGCTGACCATGCCCAACCAGAATTCGTTTCTCCGTAAATTCCATCTCTAAGAAGCCTCTGCAATAACTTGCCCACTACTGACTGAAGACTCACTGGCCTATAAATCTCAAGACTATCAAGACTATATTTCCTGCACAAAGAAATAACATTTGCCGTTCTCCAATCCTCCCGTACTACTTCTGTGGTCGGTGATGATCCGAATGTCATGTCCAAAAGCGAAGCAATATCTTCGCTTGCTTTCTCTAATTACCTGGATTGCATACTTTCTAGCACCGGGAAATGGTTCATATTCATGAACTCCCAGTTTCCAGCTCGTAATTCTAAGCGGCTGCATGCCTCAGCACACCTGCCCTTTTTCGCTGTGTCCACATTCCTCAAGGTCGCGCTCACTGGTGAATCCCGAAGCAAAGTATCATAAAGGACTTTCACAGCCTCCTTGCACTCCAGACACGTTTCCTCTTTCATCTCTTATCTCTCCCACTCGCTCTCTCGTCATACCCCTGTTTTTCACCTACCTTAATGCGGCGCTCCCATGCCTCCTCATTTTAATTCTTCTAAGTCCATTGTTAAATCCCTTCTGGCTACAATGTGACTTTCCATAGCCCTGCCTGATTCTTTCTTCCAAAACCTTAAGTATATTTCTTTCTTCTTCTTGAAGTGGTGTTCCACATTTCTTATCAACCAGGATTACTTTACGGAGACATCCGATCCCCGCCTCAATGAAACAATCCAATGCTGAACCCCAATCAAGTGCTCCATTAACAATCCCCATATCTCTCTTGTGCATTTGAAGGAACAAATGGCTTCCCTTATTCTGCTCCCACGTTCCTACCCAATAGTATCAACTAAGTACATTCCACATTGTCTGTTGCTATCCCAGTGTAAGGTATGTCGAATAGCTGTGCTCTATCGTTCTGAAATGCTGACACGCGGAGAGATCAGTTACCTGACCCATTTCACTTTCTAGTATTAGCACAGGATCGACTGTTCACTAGTCCGACTGCCCGCTACTTGTGCCAGGTCTCCTTCCTGTACACAACTGAGAAATTCTGTCACATCTAAACCTATTAAACAGAGGAATTGCCGATGAATATCAGTGAAGTTTAACTTACCTCTGACAACAGCCGTGTTTATCTAAGCACCTGTGCAAAATCTATCTCCCGAACTGTCACTGTCTCTGTGTGTTGTTTTAGTTTTGGTGATGGGAGCTCGGTACAGAATACTCTCAAACGAGTGTTTGTTCCCTTCCTACTTCCGAGTTCCACTCTCAGTTTATTAACATACAATCCCACCACAATATCCTCCCTTTCCGCAGCTGTGATACCATCACACTCTCCCTGTGTTTAAAAGGCTTTCCCTTTACTCTCCTTTACCCGACTATGAGCATCTTGAAACATCTGAACCCCGATAAGTCCGGAAGTCATTCCTCCCCTTGCGATTGAATGAACTTTATTTCTTACATCCTTCACATACATGAGGAATAAAAATCTTTGGGTTACGTCTCTGTCTAAATGTGCAATGTGCAATCCCAGTAATTTATAATAATTTAGAATAAATAGTACAGTCAATGCAACATCGAAAAACACTCAGATCAGCGTGAGTTCACCAGTCTGATGGTCTGGTGGATGAAGCTGTCCCGGAGCCTGTTGGTCCTGGCTTTTATGCTGCGGTAACATTTCCTGGATTATTGTCAAGTCTCTACGATATTTTGGAATTTATTCATTTCAGGATGACCAGCCACATGATTGTTTGAATTTATGACATATTTCTCAAGTCTACTGATTTTTTGAACTGTTTTATTTTAAAACTGCGCTGAATTGCAATTGGAGAGGGCGTTATCTACACAGATGGCCATTTAACGTAAACACATACTTCATTCCCCACTTCAGCTCTCGTCTGAATTTCCTCTGGGTCAGTGTATAGATACAAGTATTGGTGCACACACTGAGAGATTGCAACATGTACCCAAATTGCTGCAGTATGTATACCGGGGAACTCAAATATCTGTCCATATAATAGTAATTTTCCGTTTGCCATTTCAGGGAATGAGCTATATAGGGCATCCAAAATAATATGAAATTAGCTGAAATTGCAAACAATAAAATCATCGATTTTCTGCGGTTTTCCACCTCGGTATCTTTCAGATTATCGCTGCTCTTCCGAAGCCCTCTGCGGACTCTATTTGCCGCAATTATATGTCTTACTGTTAACCCATTGAAAATAAGAATTAAGCCGATTGGTAGCAACGGTGTTAAAATGCTATCTAGTAATTCGATTCCTTTCCACACGGGTGAAGTAGCGTATTCATGCGTGAGGACGCAACGCCACGGCACGTTGTCAATGATGACGTACGGTTCAACAGTGAAGTAAAACGGGACACTTCTCCCGCAACTCACTAAAACGACGGTCAGCATAACCACAGTTGCTGTTCTCTCAGTGCAGTATCGTTGTCCAACATTTCGACAACATATTGCGATGAAACGATCGAAGGTAAAACTGACCGTAAACCAAACAGAACAGTCCCTCGTCACAGCAAATAATACAGTTGTCACTGCGCACACAGGAGTGATGAGCAGGGATCTGGAATAAATGTAGATATTGTTGGTCTGTTTCACGAAAGCGAAAACTATAACCACCATCAGATCCGCTGTTGCCATTCCAACCAGGTAACGGGTGATGCATTCGGAGAGTCCGCATTTTCCCCGAGATAGGATTACGATGGCCGTTAAATTAACTACAAGAAATTTGGAGAGAATAAAAATCAACACAGAATTACCGTTAGCTGCAAATATCTGAATAGTTACCATTTTTCCAAAGATACGCAGGGAATGCTTTTTTTGAAAGTGAAAAGCAGGAATCCAATTTGTGCGGACTCCGTCCGTGCACTCCGGCTGGACAATAATGGACAGAATTAGCAGTGGGTTGGCGACCTTCCGAAAGATTAGAAACGGGCGTCTGATTTCCACGACTCACGTACCGGTGAAGTTTGATCGCTCCATAAACAACACCATTTCCATTATTTGAAGTGAACTAGCTGAAATCATGAGATGTAATACATAAATTATAATTTAACGTTTTATGGGAGAACAGACCTGAGTGTCGATATTCGACTGACCGGTCAGATAAAAAAAAGCCTTTGAACTGGAAATACGACCACTGTCGGTTCAGAAATCCGATAAAGGTGAAACAATGCAATTATGGCAATTTCGGCATGAAAGTAATTGACAAAAGAAATAAAAAGCATCACATAGAAACAATATGGAAGCTGAATAACAAAACGATCAGATACTTGAATGCTCAATTCTGGAAACACATTTCAGACGAAGGTAGCATCTGTGCTCAGTAAAAGTCCAAACAGTGCAACCGAACGAAAGCAAGATGACGGCACCATACAAAGAGTGACCAGCTCCAGTATCTTACCAGGGATACCGATCGCTACAATTGCAGGATAGAAAATGCTCGGGATGTAGTAAATCGCTGGATATCCCATATTCCGTCAGAAGCAGCGTTCAGTGGCAGGGAACGATCCAACTGCTCATATGGACTGATGGCAGGTTTTACAGAGTTATATACAATTCAGAGTAATTCCACTGAGGCAATTAGTGTGGTTATCACTTCAGTCTCATGAGGGACAACCAGCTACACAAACACTGACATTAAAGTGGTTTATTCTCACTTTGGCACCATGCCATGAATTCGTATCCCCAAGGGATGTTACAAGTTATTAACTTGCAAACAAAATATAGTATGAACGTTACCAATGTACTTTCCAAGACATCTGACGTCAGCTGCTGAAATGGGATATTTTATGATCAGTGTTGCTTCTAACATAAATAATCATCCTGAACAATCAACATGGACATTCAACTTCAAAAAGATTTATTTTGTCCCATTCAACGGAGCACATTCGCTTCTGCAACTGAGGGCGGGACATTATCTCGGGATGTGAAAGTACAGTTTATTGAGAGGGAAGATAGGATAATTTTTTTCTGTCGCTTGTTTTAGTCATTTCGAGTCATTTGAATGACGAAAGTCACAGTAACAGCTGATGATATGTATCAGAATAAAACACGTTGTACGCATGTTGTTCTGAGCATATAAGACAGATTGAGAGCAATGTTCCAGAGACCTTTGATAATAAACTGTTACACGCCCTTACGAATTTAGCTGCGGCTGGTGGACGGATTGACGAACGTTCTTTTTCTTGACTAGCAGAGAGTGGGTGGTTAATTCTTTGACTCTGACAAGAGTAGTGCAGGGATTAGTATTAGGCATGTTAATGACTCAGATGTTGATGTAAAAAACTGAATCAGAACAGTCGCGGACGACTCCTAAATTGGAGGCGTTGTTCCAGCCAGGAACTCTATCCAAGCTTGTAGCTTGATGTTGACTGGCTAGGAAATGGGTTGAAAAATGGTAGATGCATTTAATACAGACAAGTGTGAGATGCTCTGCGTTGTGAGGAAAGATACAACAGGTTTCGGCGCACATATTGAATATGTGGACTTTAGTGTGCAGTATTTAAAAAGAGAGCTGGCGATACAGATCGATAATTCCAGGAAAGCGGCGTCACGGGCAGATCGGCTCGTATTGAGCTCTAATCACATTGGCCTTCACAATCAGATCGCTGAGTACACGAGCTGGGACGTTATGTTGTAACTGGTAGATGCGGATTCAATTGTATCATTTCAGTGAAGGTTGTGTAGGTACGTGGATGAGAGTGGGACAGAGGGTGCAGATATATGGAAGATGATCACAGAGGGATGACCAGATGAACGGAAGTCCCTATTTCTCTGTAGTAATAATCTGCAACTTCACGACTATTTATGATCGATTTCCCCATTCAGTGTCTACTCATTTTCGTCAAAAACCCAAGTATGTGCAGAACAGAGAGTGTGGTCAAGCTCACCTTTCAAGCTCATTTGCTTCTGCTTTTGTAGTACAAACTACTCTGTGCCTATTGTGAAACTCGGACCGATGAGAAGCCGTCGGCTTATTGGAAAAGTAAAGTCTGACCATTCTACATTCAGTGTGGAACTTGTACAAATGTACAGCCTTCGGCAGCCTGGAGAAAGTCTCACGTGTGCATCTATCGTGGAGCTGGTATCGATGCGCGATGTGCGGAACTGGTATTATCATTGTGGGCTGACTCGCCACTCTGTATCCATTGTGGGACTGGTACCGATGCGTGGCCTTCGGCTTCTTTGAGAATATCTCAGCGCTGATAACACGCTTCTCCCTCTCACACTTTGAATACGATTTATGAGGCTGACTGCGCCAGTCTCACTGTGTGATTCACCTTTTCTTGTAAAATCTAAGACTTCCAGTCTTGCGTAGTGCTCGCTTCCATCCATGCCTGCTATTTCAGCCGGCACATTTCCCCTAGGAATCCAGATTGTCATTGACAAGAAGACTGAAATTGATGTAATGGTTTCAATTTCCCGTGGCGTTGTGAATTGAAGTAATTTATTTGTGGTATCGTATTGATAATAATTTGCTTACTGTTCAATGAAAATGTTTTAATGTGTTGAGTCGCTAGAATTTGGATTTTGAATCCAAAGTTTAAGCGGAGCTATTGCGAATCACGGAAAGACATCTGGACAAAAGGATGTACTGCTGAGCCGGAGCGATCCGTTTTCCACTTTCGGCACCTATCAATGAGCAAACATTAAAAATCAATGACTCTCAGATTATTTCTTGTTAGATCCTGATAGAGCGAGGAATCGGTATAATTGTCTCCGTACTCTGACGTCAGACAGAGCAGACATTCAGTGACTAAAGATGTCATTGAATTGACTTTATTTTCTACATCCTTCACATCTATGGGGAGTAAAAATCTTTACGTTACGTCTCCATCTAAATGCTCAATGTATATTTTAAAATAATTTATGATAAATAGAACAGTCATTGCAATATAGATTACACACAAATCAGTGTCTGATGGCCTGGTGGAAGAAGTTATCCCGAAAACTGTTGGTCCTGGCTTTTATGCTGCGGTACAGCTGGAATAGATTGTGGTTGGGATGGCTTGGGTCCCCAGTGATCCTACGGGACTTTTTTACACTCTTGTCCTTGTAAATATCCTGAATGATGGGAAATTGGCACCTACAGATGCGCTGGGCTGTCCGCACCACACTCTGCAGTGTCCTCTGATTAAGGGAGGTACAGTTCCCATACCAGGCAGCCATGCAGCCAGTCAGGAGGCTTTCAATTGTGCCCCCGCAGATACTTCTTGGGAGTCGGGGGCCCATACCAAACTTCCTCAACTGTCTGAGGTGAAAGAAGAGCTGTTGTACCTTTTTCACCAAGAAGCTGGGGTGTACAGACCACATGATGTCTTCGGTGATGTGGATGCCGAGGAACTTAAAGCTGTTTACCCTCTCAACCCCAGATCTATTCGTGTCAATAAGGGTTAGCCCGTCTCCATTTCTCCTGTAATGCACAGCCAGCTCCTTTGTATTTGTGGCATTGAAGCAGAGGTTGTTTTCTTGACATCCCTGTGTCAGAGATGACGTATTCCCTGTAGGCCACATTTCACAGTGTACCATCTCATACATTTGACCTACCGAGCTGCCAAGATGATCATCACTAATCAAATCTCACTGAGATTTCTCAGGTCCTGTTGAATTTATTGCCAAGTGCACAAGTACGGGAAGGTGCAGGTACAGGGAAACACTGACTTGTGGCAGCATCACAGGCAAGTACATTCAGATAACACACGGAACACAAATTATACGATGCTCTGTCAGTAACAATCTATAAATATGTTTTATGTCATTAACAATATAAAAAATACATTGTGTCCTGATCAATATTAAAAGGTGAATTTTGTGTCAATAACAGACTTGGAAATGTTGAATTTGGTCCCTGTCTCCATTCCTCCTGTAGTCCACAACCAGCTCCTTTGTTTTTGTCACCACGAGGGAGAGGTTGTTTTCTTGACACCATTGTGTCGGGGTGATGAATTCTTCTCTGTAGGCTGCCTCGTTATTATTTGAGATTAGGCCAATCAATGCAGTGTCGTCGGCAAATTTAATTACAAGATTGGAGCTGTGGGTGACGATAGAGTCGTGGGTATAGAGGGAGTAAAGGAAGGGACTCAGTACGCAGTCCTGAGGGGCTTTTGTCATTGAGAATATGAGCAATCATGTCCCTGTAATTCGTGGAAGAAATTCATGAATAAGTTTATTAGATCACTCCTAATATCCTGATATTAACATCAGTAGCTTCATGGAATCTGACGTGTGCCATCAGGTGGTTTTGATAGAAAATGCAAATCAGTACATGTCAGCCTGTTTCGGACGCGCGCGAGTTCACCCGGGAAACTTCTGACCTTGTACAATTTTGGTCGTTTTGTCCTCATGAGAACGAATCAACTGGAACAGGCAGCGGGAGCCGGCCACCGTTGATCAAAGTAATTTCACTTGATTGCTTTGCTCTCAAATGAGCTGATTTCCGCTTAGCCTGAAACAGTTCGAAGAATAAAAAGGAAGTAAACAGACTGTACATCAGTATCAATTACAGAGGCTGGGGTATATTTCAAAACTATTTCCAAAAGTGAATCAGCAGTAAAGGCTCCGTAGCAGTGATGAGGTTTCCTGTAAAGTATGAAAACAAACAGGAACACGTTGGGTTCCAAACTGGCGAGAGACAGTATAAGGCAGTGGAGAGCGGGGTTTGGGAGTGAACAGTTCGGTCTGTGACAGAATTTGACCCCAGATCCAGCTCCTTTAGCACGCAGTTTTGTACGAAGAGCAGAATCGGAACCTTGGATGTAAGAATTTGTGAGACGGCTTCTGTACGTCTCGGAGGTCAGAAAGAGAGAGGGTGATGGAAAGGAAGGAGACGGTGCAGACTCTCAGACTATATCGGCTGTACAATCACTGATAATACTCGCCTTCACTCCCAGACACCAAGTGATTTTGAACACAATATCTCGCAGACTGATACTGACATCAGTCTTTGTATTTTACATTGTCTATTCTCATAGCTCCGGGCACAAGTCTCATTCGCGAGTCTTCCATCTCATAACCACCGAGGTTTAACTGTGACAGAGCGCAGTTTGCACTGACTGTGATGGCGAGATCCTTGGCAAGAAAATCAGTGACACCGTTCCAGCCAGGCCTAGAGATGAGAGGGAGGGAGGGTGAGAGCAGAGAGACTCCGGAAACGGTGTAAATCCCTATTAATTATTATCAAAACAACCATTGATCATAGATCCTCATCCGACATCCACTTACAATGAACCGGATTACCCAGAGTCTCATGCTCACAAAGACTCTATTACTACCAGTTATCTGCTTTAGAATCCAGCTTTATCAGAGGTGCATAAAGAAATATGACTCATGAATCTCCCAGATTTCTTTCATTCAGTTTCGGCTTCGTCAGTGACTGCTTTGTAGTGAGATCGGAGACAGGATTCTCGGCACCAGAATCTGTGAGGTGTTTCCTGTCCAGTCTGGAGATCAGATAAAGTGAGAGTGATGGACACGGAGAGTAGAAACTATCGTTTTTATCAGTGACACCATCAATGACCACACGAACGTTCGGTGTCAGACACTTAGTGACTTCCAACACCATCTCCGACAGTCTGGTAGTTACAACAGGATCTGCATAGTGGCCCAAGTTATCAGTATCAGGACTGCACTAGGACAGCGCAAAATAAACTGATTTATATCCGTTCTCATATCACTTACCTACCAGAATATTTAATTCAACATTAAAACCTTTGTGAAACGAAAAATTGAATGCCCCTTCTGTGTGAAAACAAACAGGAATTGAGAAACAGGGCGGAACTGAGAAACAGAGAATGTACGACCAAATTAATATGGCTATAATATATATAGGCATCTACAAGTCTCGTGAGACCATGGATTTGCACCTTGGAGAGCTTCCAGGGTGCAGGCCTGGGCAACGTGGTATGGAAGACCGGCAGTTGTCCATGCTGCAAGTCTCCCCTCTCCACGACACCGATGTTGTCCAAGGAAAGGGCACTAGGGCCGATACAGCTTGGCACCGGTGCCGTCGCCGAGCAATGTGTCGTTAAGTGCCTTGCTCAAGGACACAACACGCTGCCTCAGCTGAAGCTCGAACGAGCGACCTTCAGATCACTAGACCGAAGTCTTAACCACTTGGCACGCACCAACACATAGAGTTCGTCGGCTATATTACCGACGAACAAACAGTCCGAGGGATTTAAGGAAACAAATTTGGAAATTAAAAACATCGCACTCTGTTTGAAGAAACATCAGGTTGTTATAACAGATAGTTTTTTTGAAAATGTCCAATTATTCACTGAGAATACTGTAAAAGGACTGAATGTGATAGAGTTTGTCTAAAGTGCTTCCTTCATATGTAGGTAAAAGTCCTGCAGAGAGACCATGCGGTATTGGATCTGCTATTGAGGAATGCTACAAGGGCAAGTGACATAGGTTTGACACAGTGCAGCGTAGGGCATTGAGGGAGAGTGTGGGAGGACAAAATGAACTAGGAATACAGATAACTTGTGAAGGTGGTGTCACAGGTGGATAGGGACGTAAATAATGCATATATCGCATGGCTGACATAAATCAAAATATTCAGTCCAGAACTGTTTTCTGCGTGCTATTAAGTCCCGACGATGGGAAGTTATACTGATGACCCCTAAGATGGAGCAATGTTCGCAGTTTTGGTCATCCACTGACAGAAAAGATGTATGCAAGTTTGAACGAGTACAGAGAAACTTGTTCCAAATAATTTTGCTTTCGGGCCTGGAGGAACTGATTTATAGAGAACGATTCAATAGGTCAGGACTGTATTCTTGACAATGTAGATGACGGAGAGGAGATTTAATTGAGGTATACAATACAATAAGGGCTACAGGACGTGCAAATGCCAGCAGGCTTGTTCCAGTAAGGGATAGTGCCCGTGGACCAAAGTCATGGGTCAACGGTGGAAACCGAGAAGTTTAAGGGGAACATGAGGTAAATCTTCTTCATTAAGAGGAACGTGGGAGTGTGGAACGAGCCAGCAGCTCAACCAGTGAATTTCAAAGTTTAAGAGAAGTTTGACAGGTACATGGATAGTAGGGGTATCGAGCTTTGTGACCGGTGCAGTTAGATGGCAGCTGGAAGTTTAAATCAACTTTAAATGAAAAGAAGGCCGGAAGCACCTGTTTTTGTGCTGTCATTTTCTATGATTACATGACATGGTGCTGAGCATGAGGCTGCTAAATCTCCATGGGCTCCGTAGAACATTGACTGACTGGCAGGAGGCAAAGACGGAATAAAGGCGGCGTTCCCTGGTGGCATGTAACAAGAGTTCGAAGTTAATGCTGATTTTGCCAACATATCAATGATCTGGTTGGACAGCTTGATCTCTTTGTTTGCCAAGTTTGCAGATGATACAAAGATTGGTGAATAAGCAGCGAGCGTTGATATTGCATGGTGTTTGTACAGAAATTAGACAGAATGGGAAAACGATTGAAGAAATGACAAATGGTATATAATGTAGGAAAGTGCATGGCCATCCACGTTAGTGGAAGGAATAACGGCGTGGACTATATTCTAAATGGGGAAAAGAAACAAAAATAGTAATGCAAACGGAACATCGGAGTGCATTGTTCCCTAAACGTCCCTGAGGACATTGCTAGTGTGGATCTGACGCATGGATCGGTAGGAAAGCCAGAGCTTTTTTTGCTCGCCCAGCGCTGTATGGTTAACACGAGTGTCATTGATTTTAGACGCTTGGAGGTAGGTACGGGGGATGTCAGAGGTAGGTTTCTCGTAAAGAAACTGGTGGGTGCGTGGAATGTACTGCCAGCGACGTTGGTGGTCGCAGATACAAATAAGTATTTTAAGAGACTCGTAGATAACTACATGGAGCACAGAAAAATAGCCGGCGGTTCTAGAGTGGTCTGCATGGTCTGCGCAGCCTTTTGGGCCGAAGAGCCAGTAATGTGCTGTAGATATCTATGGTCTATGTTAACTTTCAGGATGAGTCGGTGGTAAGGAAGGCACGAGCCATGTTAGCATTAATTACCAGCGATCGAGTAAGGATGTAATGCGGAGTCTTTAGAGGGTAATGGTTAGAGCTCCCTAGAGTATTGTGGGCAGCATCGGGCAGCTGTGTAGTAAAAAAAAAAACAATTGATATTGTGGAGAGTCCAGAAGAGATAATTATACAATGAAAGAAACGATTAACATATGTGGATCATTTGATGGTGCTGCGCCTCTACTCGCGAGTGTATAGAATAATGAGGGCGGAGCTCATTGCAACCTATTGATTTTTTTTTAAACTTAGATAAAATGGATCTGGAGAGGATGTTCTTATCATAAGGT
Source organism: Mobula birostris (assembly GCF_030028105.1). Taxonomy (NCBI): domain Eukaryota; kingdom Metazoa; phylum Chordata; class Chondrichthyes; order Myliobatiformes; family Myliobatidae; genus Mobula; species Mobula birostris. The sequence goes on from NC_092382.1 coordinate 66,823,442, forward strand.
AGTCCAGGACTAGAGGGCACTGCCTCATTATGGCGGGACCTTTACAAGGAATAGAAATCAGAAAAAAATACCCGCAACGAGAGGGTGGAGTTCATTTTCGGCAGAAGGCTATGCAGGTCATATCGTTTATTATTTTTAAAGCAGAGGATTTTTGATGAATCAGGATATCAAATGTTACGGGGAGAAACAGGAGCATGGGGTTGATATGGATAATCAATCAGCCATGATGGCAAGGCGGAACAGACACAATGGGCAAGATTCTGCTCCGATATCATATGTTTCTGTAGATGTCTGCTGTGGACCTCAAAGCACCGTCATCAAAGACATGCATAATGACCTTCGCGCTAACAGATGACTGTAATATGGTGGTACGAAATGGCATGCAATTCATTACCACAAAATTGATTTCACCAATGAAAAAGTTCAGAGGAGGTAAATCATTGGACAAGGAACCTACTAATGACCAAACAAATAATTAATATAGTAGGCATTAAATATCACATTTTGTTATTTTGCAGTGATATCAAGAATTACTCAAACTTTTAGAGGGATTGTGGATCGGAGCAGGTTTGGGAAGAAATCCGCATACGATTAAATCACATTTAGCAGGTTAAATCTTGGAGTAAACCACCTTTATCGTAAAATTGTTCATTATCATCATTGCTATTATTGTTAATAATAGTAATAATAACAATAATAATTCTGCAAGCTCAAAGGGAAGAATGTTATTTATTCTCTAAATCTGAAATCTGGGCATTGTACAATGGTTTCGTGGATAAGGAACCTCAAGTGTGAAAATAGATGCAGTTTGCAATAAGTAGCTACAGCTATTCATCGCAAATAGGGAATCGTACAAAAACGTGCTTTCATTATTTATACGGTTTGCGCATCTGTTTTGATTTGTCCGACAAGGAATAATTGTCATGAAGATATGTAAGTTAACAGGAAACATTCGGCATGAGCAAACTTACAGTACAGACCAATCCCTCGAATCAGATTGTGTAAATGGAAAATTAGACGTGTTTTTATTAAAAAAAAAGAAAGCTATAAAATATTTGTCGTGACGTTGCTATATTAGGAGCAAGCTTTCAATGGAACTGAATAAAGAGAGCAATATAGGTGGAAAGAGAAGAGAGGCCGAATACGATGGACCTTCAGAAACATTGCACTCGACGCAGAAAAAAAAGTAAAGATTGCAAAGCTGTGACGTGAGAACGACACAAGCATATTTTCTTCCTTCAATTGGACACATCTGCACAATAAGGAACATTTTCTCTTTTATATTTATACTAAACATCACAGTGCACACAGATATGTTAAAACACAAAGAAGAGAACATTTGCAGATGTTGGACATCCAAGCAACACGCGCAGACAAGGCTGGAGGAACTCAGCAGGCCTGGCAGCATCTATGGAGGGAAAGTAAACAGTCGACGTTTCGGGTCGAGATCTTTCAGCAGAAGTGGTCTGATGAGTTTCCCCATCAGCTTGTGTGTGTTGAGAGGTGCGTAACTCTCGTTTCGGCTCGCGGCTTAATTTAGGGGGTGATAGCCTCCGGCCCAACCAAACTTAAGAAATCTCGTTTGGGTGGATGCTGCGTGATGTGTCCCCTATTACAAATCAGTACCTCGAAATAATGAACAGTACACAATATGCGATTAAACGATAAAGCTTTATAACTCTTACTTTGACTATATGGTTAGAAAAGAAGCGAAAAAGAAGGGGAAAAGGGCCCAATCTTATTAAATAGTATGTTGCGCAATGTTGGAGTTCACTGATAAGTCAATCGTCCACCATCGACCTCCTCCGATCGTCACTGCCCTTCGGACCCTCGCTCCGTCCACCTCGTCCGGTGGTCTACCAACTCTCTCCATTAGCGTCTTCTCTCCTCATCTCTCACCCACTAAAGACCGCGAAAATCTCTCTTCCAGCTCAGAAGAAAGAACAACAGCATTGTAACCCCGTTTTCATTAGTCATAACGCAAACATTGCTGCTAGAGAGAAACCATTACATTAGCAGTGAAACATTGCAGCATGTTACACAGCAGAGAAACCCTGCAGCCTGTTACAGGTGTATTAACGTTTATTTTTTTCAGAGCAATTATCAAAAAAGAAAAACACTGACAATACCACTGCTGAACACTCTGGCGACGACATAGCTAAATCAGATTCACGACTCACCACACTGATAATGTTTTGTCTGGCCAGGCTGATGACCCTAGACATATGATGGTATTAGAAACTAATGGAAATATGTTTCGATAAAGTGAGATATTCCATAGGATATTGACGGGCAACATTTGCACTCATTGTAGAAATATATGGAAGGAGTTCACCAGGACAGCAGTTTTGGCAAGGACTTAACAACACTTGAAATAAACGTAGACAGCCCATGGATAGGAAATGGAAAGCGTATATAGGCCAATGGTCGGCAAGTGAGGCTCTCTTTTTCGGCGGGACAATTTACCGGTGGGCTTGCGCCCGGGCAGATTTTAAGACTCGGCTCAACCCTTGAACTATGCCCAGTATCGAACATCCTGCGCATGTAACTTATTTCAGTTGCATTGCAGTATATCCCGTGGAAGATAAATTGAGAAATCCATTGCAATACAGCACAAACAGTTCATATTAGGAGTAACTCCAAGGACAGATAGAAAACGAGATATGCTGTACCTGCGTTAAATCGTATCAACTTATCCCACCTTTTTTAACAGCTAAGCAGCATTGACTGCCATGGTATAGAGAAGTTTTGCCAGGTCTGTCAAGGGACGGAATTGAGTGTAGTTGCTATTACTAAGAGACGGTACTTGGAAAGTTGAATGCTTTGACGATGAATCGCTCACGTGGATCGGATGCATTACACAGCAGAATTCCGAAAAAGTTAGATGACGAAAATGTTAAATACATCAGTTGTGATCTTTCAACAATCACTATCTTTTGGAAAGGTTCCGGAGAACTGTGAAATATTCTTTAAGAGGCGACGAAGGCAAAATAAATAAATAGATAGACAGATAGATAGATAGATAGATAGATAGATAAATAAATAAATAGATAAATAAATTAACTAACTAACTAACTAAATAACTAACAGTGAGCCAGCATAATCTCCGTTGTTGTAAAGATATGGGAGCCCATTATTAAGGAGAACTTTCCTGGTACGTGGAAGCACAGGATAAAATAGGCGTAAGTTCGATTTGTTGCCCGCAAGAAATCTGGTCCATGAAATCTGTTAGAATTCCTTCAGAACGTAACAGACAGGATAGACAAAGGGGACTCAGTGGATGTCGATCACTTGGATTTTCAGGAAGCCTTTGACAAGGGACCGTACATGAGGCTGCTAAACAACATAAGGGTGCATGGTATTACGGGACAGACACAAGAATGGAGAGAAATTTAGCTGACTGGCAGGAAGCAAAGAGGGGGAGTAACATTGGCTTATTCTGGGCGGCTGCCTGCGACTGGTGGTGTGCCGTAGGGATCGGTGTTGGGACTGCTGACTTTCAGATTACAGTTTAATAAATGAGATGGCAGAATTCATGGTTCGGTAGCCAGGTTTGCGGACGGTATGAAGACAGTCAGGAATGGGAAAGAAGGGAGTCTTCTGGGATTAAAGGAATTGGCAAAGAAGCAGGTGGAATATCGGGCAGGAAACTGTATGCTCATGCACTTTGGTATAAGAAATAAAAGTTTATATTATTTCCCAAACGAGGGGAATATTCAGAATTCGGAGATACAAAGAGAGTTGGGAGTACTTGTGTAGGGCAACGTAAATGTTAACGCGCAGGTTGTTTCGGTGGTATGGAGAGAAAATGCAACGGTAGCATTCGTTTCCAGAGAGTTGAACTATAAAAGCAGAGGGTGTAACGCGGAGGCATTATAAGATAAGAAAAAGTGTACTGGCATTAGAAAAGATCGAGAAAAGATTCATGGGAATTATCGAGGGAATGAAAGATTTAACCCTATGAGCAGCCTTTGATGGCTCAGAACCTGTATTCGCTGGAGTTTAGAAGAATCTCGGGCTAACTCTGAAACCTATGAAATATTGAGCCGACTAGAAATGTACTTGGAGATGATTCCTGAAGTGTAGGGGTTCGAGAGAGAGAGGACAGAACCTCTGGATAAAAGGACGTGCCTTAATAACAGAGAGAAGATAGAATTTATTCATCCGGAGTATGTTTAATCAGTGGAATACATTGCCGCAGACGGCAGTGGAGGCTAAATAATTGTGTATATTTACAGTGGGATGTTACAGCTTCTTGATTAGTCAGGGTTTCAAGGGTTATTGGGAACAGGCAGGAAGATGGTGTTGAGAAGGATAATAAACCAGCCATGATGAAATGGCCGATATTGATGAGCGGAAGGTTCTAATTCAGTCCCTACGTCTAAAGGTCTTGTGGTTACGTTTGAATGAAAGCGCTGTGCGTTCCTCTGCGTGTGCAAGGTACCATAAGAAATAAATTAAGACTTTTTACTTGTTTTTTTGTTGATTTACAGTAAAGCAGCATTCTAAATATGTTCGTCTAAAAAACCCACGAGATTACAAAATCATTCGAAGTTGGCTGAAAAATCACTTTGAAATACAGTAGAGTATAAATTTCAGAAAGCACTCAGCGATCTCACTGTGAATCGGCTTACACAGAACTGGACCGAACCCTTTCCGGTACAAGTATGCTTTTCATAAACATTTACAAGTCCGTGAAATGGTATCTGACTTTCTCAAACCATTCCCACATTCCTAACTAGTGCTACCCCGTCGTACGGCCACCATATTTCTCACACGTTTATACGCACGGATGGTACGTTAAATGATTTTTGACATATAGTACATAACTCTTTCCTTACACGGGTCAATGTGAAGAAACAACATAATTTATTGTTAATTTACAATTTGTCTCTCTGCTCTGGATATAGTTAACTGTACAGAATTTTAACCTCTCAATTATCACTGTCCACATCTCGAACGCATCTGGCCGTTCAACAATCCTGCATGGCCAATATCGAAGGCGCTTTACGTCCAGCTCACTGCTTTACATCCCGCCAGCAACAGTGCAGTTTCCTGTCGTCCACAAACAGACAATGTGTCCACACCATGACACGGTAGTTTAGTGGTTTGCATAAAACTACTAAAGCTGCCGCTGCAAGATCGGGATTCAAATCCCACAGCTAACTGCAAAGAGTTGTTCGTTCTACCCCTGACCGCGTGGGTTTCCTCCGGGTGATCCGGTTTCCACCAGCAGTCGAAAGTCGTACGGTTTCGGGTTAATGAGTTGCTGGAATGCTATGTTGGTTGCGGACACTTGTGGGCTGCCCTGGCACAACGTTCGCTGATTTGACTTGTCGCGAACAGCGAAATTCACCTGATGTTTAGATGTACATGTAACACAATGAATCTAATATTGAAATACTGCACTTCAGCTTCAAAGTTCTCACCGTACACTGCAAAATGCTATGCTGGGTACGGAACTCCACGAAAGCAAACTTGTCACTTCTTTCTATCCAACAGAATGCCCTCATTTCCCTTTTCCCTGCTTCGGTTCAATCATCTAACAATGACACCTGTAGGTTGGTATTCATGCAGACTAAATTTATGGAAACTTTCCAAAATACTTTTGAATACCACCCTTTGGGTAACAAGGTCCCCCTTAACCATTTCACATTTCGCCCATAAACTATGACTTCTGGCTTCAACTTCAATGGAAAAGGCCTGTTTGCATTAACGCTATCTATACCCCTCATAATTTCGTTTAGCTGGTTTGCTCTAATTCGCTGGTTTTCTCAGTTCCTTTGTGAAACTACGAGGTTACGTTTGCCACACTCTGCTCGGCAAGAATGTCTCCAGACGTGAAAAAAAAATTGGAAGGTGGTCATCTACTTAAACTCAATTATCCATGCTCACTTTCTGTATCCCACTTCGATGTTACTATTGAAAGAGCTGAATTTCAATAATACAAAAAACAAAAGATTGTAGGAGCAGGGATTAGCCAGTCAGCTTATCAACACTCCCGATCGAGTCCAATCCAATCTATACGTTCACCAAACCAAATCTTTCACCGTCCGCTCTAAAGCTGTGATCTCTAGTTGTCGTCTCGCCTAACCTGAGGTGGGATAGATTGCAGGCAGTGACCTGTATATATATATAGCCCTCATAATTTTCTAAACATCTAAATATCTTCCCTCATCTTCTGAGCTCCAATGTCTGAAGTTCTAAAAATATATCAATCAGGGGACTCGTCCGGGATTTGAACCCGGGACCTCTCGCATGTTCGCAAATTCAGGCCCAAAGCGAGAATCATACCACTAGACCAACAAGCCCGTTCTATATTTATGACATAAAAGAGCTGCCTTTCATTTTCTCAAACCTCTTCGTCAACTCATCTGATGGTAACTTTACGACCAAAGCAGATCAAAGAGCAAAGCTCAGTACGACGCACTGCAGGCCCTTCGGCCGACGAAACTCTGTCACCTATGTAGCCCAACTCTGTCGTCAATATAACTATTCCCTCCCACAGAGCCCATAATCTGCTATTATCACGACAGACACCAAGTATCTTTTCAATGTCCCTATTGTTTCAACCACGACGGGCAGTGCGTTCCCAGATCCCACCACATTGTGTACAAAAAAAAACCTCTGACCTAACCTTTCCACCACTGATCTTCAACGTATGTACTCTCCTATTGGCCGTTGTCACCCTGAAGAAAAGATGCTGTTGTCCAGCATGCCTGTATCTCTTGTAATCTTATACACCTCCATCACGATCCTTAACTTCGAACAGAAAAAATCCAGCTCCTTCAATCTTCGCTTACAAGACATGCTCTAATCGCGGCAACGCTCTGCTGAACCTCCTGTGCACCTTCTCCAGCGGACTTTTTCCAACCCTCCCCCCAGACAGATGTTCCGATCAACCATTCCATTTAGCAACACCACACCTCCCGCCAAGCCACTTCTATCTAACACCCCAGTCACTGCACCACAATATAATCAAATCAAACCACATTTCTCTCAAAGTGTTGACATTGTGAATAAACGCTGGTTTCACAGAAACATAGAACATAGAATAGTACACTACAGTACAGTCCCTTCGGCCCCCAATGTTGTGCCGACCCTCAAACTCTGCCTTCCATATAACTCCCCACATTAAATTCCTCCATATACCTGTCTAGTAGTGTCTTAAATTTCACTAGTGTATCTGTCTCCACCACTGACTCAGGCAGTGCATTCCTCGCACCAACCACTCTCTGAGTAAAGAACTCCAATATCCCCCTTGAACATCCCTCCCCTTACCTTAAAGCCATGTCCTCTGGTATTGAGCAGTGGTGCTCTGGGGAAGAGGCACTGACTATCCACTCTGTCTATTAATCTTAATATATGGTATACAAATATCATGTGTCCTCTCATCTTCCTTCTCTTCAAAGAGTAAAGCCCTAGCTCCCTTAATATCTGATCATAATCCATACTCCAAACCAGGCAGCGTCCTGGTAAATCTCCTCTGTACCCTTTCCAATGCTTCCACATCCTTCCAATAGTGAGGCGACCAGAACTGGACACAGTATGCCAATTGTGGCCTAACCAGATTTTTATAGAGCTGCATCATTACCTCGCAACTCTTAACTCCATCACTCGACTTATGAAAGCCAACACCCCATAAGCTTTGTTAACTATCCTATCTAACTGTGAGGCAACATTCAGGGATCTGTGGACATGTACCGCAGTACTCTAACCAGGAACTTTACTTTATATATAGTTTTTTTTAAATGATTTATCATCGGTAGATGTTGTTTCTGTTGCATGTTGTCCCAACAGTCAACGTCAATTCCAGAATACACGTATCGGCGAAATTGTTAATCATTGATCCTTCATCCCTGATGCTTCCTATTCTGAGACGAGCTGAACTAGACACAATATTCCAAGCCTGGTCTCACCAGAGTCTGACAGTGCGACATTACCTCGCTGCACTTGAACTCAATGAAGGTCAGCGCACCACGTGACTTCAGGACCACCCACTCTACTTGCTCCGAGATATGAGTCTTATGTAGATCCTCGAGGTTATCTCTCTAAAGAAGTCTAACAGCTTCGTGAAATCCGATTTACTGCTAACACGAAGATGCTGACAATATTAACCCCTCCAGTAACCTATCCACCACTAATTCCGGGCTCACTGGCTTGAATTTCCTTGGTGTGCCTGTGCTACGTGTAAATAATGGTGCGACATGAGCCACTTTGCAGTCCTCTGGAACATAACCTTAGCCTAAAGATGAAGCAGATGTGGCCGCGAGGGCCTCCGGTTTCTTTTCCTTGTCTTCTCACTAGATCAGAAGATGCATCGGGTCAGGACATGCGAGTTTCTAACACAATGTAGGGTTTATTATCGGAAACATGTAGAAGTTTTATGGAGGAGATGTATCGGAATGCTGCCCGGATTATGAGGAATAGCTATGCGAGCTATTGCTTTTCTGTTTGGAGAGAAAGAGGATATGAGGCGATGATAAGATAGTACAAGACGATAAGATGCATAGATCTCTGGATAGCCTGGTAGTTTTCCCAGGGCGATAAATGAGATCGTTTCCAGGTGACCTGCGACCCTCTTAACTGGTCCATCCTCTTCGTCACCTTTCTCGAACAACCAACGAAATTCTCGAGAGACTTTATTCCCGCCCGAAATTTATGCTGAGCATTTTCAACCGGAGTTTGCCCTTCCAAGTGCAGCTAGATTGTGTCTCTGAGAATGAGGTGTAGGTAGTTTCCCATCAGTAAAGTTAGGATTAATGACTTACTGCAATTGGCACATGTTTCAGGGCAGGGCCGTCTCCATCCCTGAAGTTCCCCGCTTCCATGTTATCCTCCACGCAAAATTCGGGTACAAAGTACTCATTTGACACCAGGCCCATCCTCTCTGGCTGCACATTAATGGCGGCACGGATCTACTCAAACCCGGATCATGCACTTCCTGCAATACATTTGTATAATCCCGGAGGATTTTCCTCTGCCTTTCCAGATAGATCAATGCCATGCCCTCTTTTTGCCCTCCTGTTTTCCTGTTCAGTGTTTTCACAGGATTTACTTGGTTCTGAATACCTCAACCTGAGCTATGTCTCCTTTTTAACACACGGGACTCTGAACTATCAGACGGAAACGTCGACTGTGTTTCCCCCCCCCCCACCCCCCTTTCCCGACATGCCGTCAGATCTGATGAGTTTCTCCAGCATTTGGTATTTGTTACTCATCCTATTTTTATCCAGACCAGGGTCTCAATATCCTTCGTCAACCAATGTTCCGTACTCTTGACAGCTTTGCCCATCACGCTGATTGTAACACGCAATACCTGAACTCCGGATATCTCACCTTGAAAAACAGAAGTCTATTTACCAGAAAATAAAATCAGCCTCTTCTCAACCATCAATTCTTGCAAATCCCAGGCTAATCAATGTCTGTGATGTTTCTGATCGCGTCCAAGATATCCTGAAGTGGGAAGGAGAGGAGCCAGAGGTCGTGGTACATTTTGATACCAATGACATATGTAGCAAAAGGGAAGAGGTCATGAAAGGAGAATACAGGGAGTTAGGAAGGGAGTTGAGAAAAAGGACCGCAAAGGTAGTAATCTCGTGATTACTGCCTGTGCCACGCGACAGTGAGAGTAGGAATGCGATGAGGTGGAGGATAAATACGTGGCTGAGGGATTGGAGCAGGGGGCAGGGATTCAAGTTTTTGGATCATCGGGACCTCTTTTGGCGCAGGTGTGACCTGTACTAAAAGGACGGATTGCACTTGAATCCTAGGGGGACCAATATCCTGGCGGGAAGATTTGCGAAGGCTACTGAGGTGACTTTCAACTAGAATGGTTTGAGTGGGGGAGGGGGTGATCAAATTGAAGAGAGTAGGAGAGAGGAGGTTAGTTCACAGATAGAGAAAGTTAGTAGAGGGGATAGGCAGGGGACAGCGATCGTGAGTACTCAGACCAAAGATGTAGGGGAGAAGGAAGAAAAGGATAACAAGGTTGTTTGCTACATTAAGGAGAAAAAGAGAGTAAGAGCTGGAGAGTTTCTTAAGTGCATCTATTTTAATGCTAAGAGAATTTAAAGAAAGGTAGATGAGCTCAGAGCATGGATTGATACCTGGAAATATGATGCTGTAGCTGTTACTGAAACATGGTTGCAGGAGGGGTATGATTGGCAATTAAATATTCCTGGATTTCGTTGCTTCAGGTGTGATAGAGTAAGAGGGGAAAGAGGTGGAGGTGTTGCATTGCTTGTCCGAGAAAATAGGACAACGGTCCTCTGGCAGGAGAGATTAGTGGACTCGTGTAGGGAGGCCATTTGGGTGGAATTGAGGAATGGGAAATGTGTAGTGACACTTATAGGCGTGTATTATAGACCAGCTAATGGGGAGAGAGAATTGGAGGTGCAAATTTGTAAGGAGATAGCAGATATTTGTAGTAAGCACAAAGCTGCCATTGTGGGAGATTTTAATTTTCCACATATAGACTGGGAAGTCCATACTGTAAAAGGGCTGGATGACTTGCAGTTTGTAAAATGTGTGCAGGACAGTTTTTGCAGCAATACATAGAGGTACCAACTAGAGAAGTGACAGTGTTGGATGTCCTGTTAGGGAATGAGGTAGTGCAGGTGACGGAGGTAAGTGTTAGGGAGCACTTCGGGTCCACTGATTACAATGCCGTTAGTTTCAATATAATTATGGAAAAAGACAGGTCTGGGCTCAGGGTTGAGATTTTTGATGGGAGAAAGGCTAACTTTCAAAAGATGCGTAAAGATTTAGAAGGAGTAGATTGGGACAAATTGTTTTATGGGAAGGATGTAACAGAGAAATGGAGGTCATTTAAAGGTGAAATTTTGAGGGTACTGTTACGTAACCGGCAACAATGAACATCAATCGAGACAGGTTATATAAAAAACAACCAAACATTTATTAAACACTGATAAATGATAAGGAAAAAAAAAAACGAAAACTTTAACCGGAAGTTAACCGGTAGGCAGCCGTTCAACAAATCATCACTCGGCACTAGTTCTTAAAGAGTTAAATGCGAAAACAGTTCTTAAAGCTACAAAGTTAGATATAGTTCTTAAAATGGTAAATTCGAAGTCCAACAGTTTTATACGTTCAATTGGGAGAGACTTCTCTGGAGAAGGATTTCTTCACAGACGCAACTTTCCTGTTGGTTCTGTCCACAGGATTCAAGATGCCGAAAATAAACAGTTTAAAACAACTGACCTTAAATTCTTTTAGAGAGAGAGCAAACCTTTGCAGGAACTCTTTGCTCTTTTTGGCAAGAGTTATCCGCGGTGCAGGTCGCTACTCCTCCAACGACGACTCAATAAGGTCGATCATTTATTAAACTGACAAACGATGCCGACTCCTCTCGATCCTTCGAGTCCTGTACTTCGATAAAGTCTTCGCTCTCCCTTCTACTGTTCGGATTGAGTAAATCAGCACATCTAGCCAAAAAGTCCAATAATATTGTATTTTGCAATAGAACGCAATACTCCGTTTTAAAAATGAAACTGCGTCACAAAACAAACACACAACAGAAGCGCACACACAGCACGTTCTACCTGGAAATCTACAAACTTAAAACTAACTGCGTCATTTGGAGTCGACCCTTATATACCCATGGTGCATATATCATCACGTGACCTCACATTGGCGGGAAAATCACATCAGGTGACCTCCAAAAAACCATTACATCATTCTCCCAAAAAAAAAACAGATCTCCTTGAGCATGTAACAGTACAGAATCTTTATGTTCCTGTTAGGTTGGAAAGAAAGGTTAAAAGTTTGAGGGAGCCATGGTTTTCAAGGGATATTGGAAACTTGGTTCGGAAAAAGAGAGTTATCTACAATAAATGTCGGCAACATGGAGTCAATGTGGTGCTCGAGGAATATAAAGAATGTAAAAATAATCTTAAGAAAGAAATTACAAAAGCTGAAAGACGGGGATGCTTTGGCAAGTAAGGAGAAAATAAAACCAATGGGGTTCTACAGTTATATATTAATAGCAAAAGGATAGTCAGGGATAAAATTGGTCCCTTGGAGAATAGGAGAGGACAGCTATGTATGGAGCCAAAATATACGGTGGGAGATTTTGACCTATTTTTTTGTCTTCGGTATTCACTAAGGAGCGGGATATTGAATTGTGTAAGGTAAGGGAAACAGGTAGGGAAGATATGGAAACTATGATGATTAAAGAAGAGGAAGTATTGACGCTTTTAAGGAATATAAAAGTGGATAAGTCTCCGGGTCCTGATAGGATATTCCCTAGGACCTTGAGGGAAGTTAGTGCAGAAATAGCAGGGGCTCTGACAGAAATATTTCAAATGTCATTATAAACGGGGAAGGTGCCCGAGGTTTGGCGCATTGCTCATGTTGTTCCATTGTTTAAAAAGGGTTCTACGAGTAAACCTAGCAATTATTGGCCTGTAAGTATGATGTCAGTTGTGGGTAAATTAATGGAAAGTATTCTCAGAAATGGTATATGTCATTAGATGCATAGACAAGGTCCGATTAGGAACAATCAACATGGATTTGTGCGTGGAAGGTCATGTTTGACAAATCTTATCGATTTTTTTGAGAAGTTGCTTGTAAAGTTGACGAGAGTAAAGCGGTGGATGTTGTCTATATGGACTTCAGTAAAGCCTTTGACAAGGTTCCATACGGAAGGTTAGTTAGGAAGGATCATTCGTTAGGTATTAATATTGAAGCAGTAAAATCAATTCCACACTGGCTGGATGGGAGACGCCAGAGAGCAGTGGTGGATAACTGTTTGTCATATTGGAGGCCGGTGACTAGTGGTGTGCCTCAGGGATCTGTACTGGGTACAACGCTGTTTGTCGTATACATTAATGATCTGGATGATGGGGTGGTAAATTGGACTAGTAAGTATGCAGCTGGTACAAAGATAGGTGGTTTTGTGGATAATGAAGTCGGCTTTAAAGCTTGCAGAAAGATTTAGGCCAGTTGGAAGAGTGGGCTGAAAGATGACAAATGGATTTTAATGCTGATAAATGTGAGATGCTACATTTTGGAAGGACTAATCAAAATAGGACATACATGGTAAATGGTACGGCATTGAAGAATGCAGTAGAACAGAGGGATCTAGGAATATTGGTGCATAGTTCCCTGAAGGTGGAATCTCTTGTGGATAGGGAGGTGAAAAAAAGATTTTGGTATGATGTATTTTATAAATCAGAGCATTGAGTATAGGAGTTGGGATGTAATGTTAAAATTGTACAAGGCATTTTTGAGGCCAAATTTGGAGTATTGTGTACAGTTCTAGTCACCGAATTACAGGAAATATGTCAACAAAATAGAGAGAGTACAGAGAAGATTTACCAGAATGTTACTTGGGTTTCAGCACCTAAGTTATAGAGAAAGGTTGACCAAGTTGTGTCTTTATTCTTTGGAGAGTATAAGTTTGGGGGGGTACTTGATAGAGGTATTTAAAATTATGATGGTGATAGATAGAGTTGACCTGGATAGGCATTTTCCATTGAGAGTAGGGGAGAGTCAAACAAAAGGACATGGATTCAGAGTTAGGGGGCAAAATTTAAGAGGTAACAGGAGGCAGAACTTGTTTACTCAGAGAGTGGTAGCTGTGTGGAACAAGCTTCCAGTAGAAGTGGTAGAGGCAGGCTCGATATTGTGAATTAAAGTAAAATTGGATAGCTATATGGACAGGACGGGAATGATGGGTTACGGGCTGAATGCAGGTAGGTGGGACTAGGTAAGAGTAAGCATTCGGCACAGAGTAGAACGGCAGAGGTGGCCTGTTTCCGTGCAGTAATTGTTATATGGTTATATGGTTATACCATTGAAAAGTCAGGTTTAGAAGTTGGGTGAAGGGAAGGAAGAATCACAGGGAATACGTGAAACCGGAATGGAGCTAGGAAGTTGATCGTTGAAAGTAATGCGGGGTGAGAAGGGGAATCTAATAGGAGAGGACAGAAGACCATAGACGACATAAAATGGAAGGGGGACAGAGAGGCATCAGGGGCAGGTTTGGAGATAAGTTTAGAGAGGGAAGTAGTGAAGTCGGGGAACATTACCGGAAAATGGAGAAATCGACGTTCCTGCCATCAGGTTGGAGACGCTCCAAACGGAATATATGTTGTTTGCTCTCCAAAATGACTGCGGCCTCATCCCGAGAATAGAGGAGGCCATGGACTGACCTGTCGGAATGGGAATGGAAAGTAGAATTTAATTGGTTTGCTACTGGGAGGTCCTGTTTTTTCTGATGGACGGAGCATTAGTGTTCGGTGAAACAGTCTCCTAATCAACGCTCGGGTCTCACCGATGGACAGGAGGCCACACCGGAGCAGCAGATACAATAAATGACCCCAACACATTCAGAGTTGAGGTGTCGCCTCACCTGAATGGACAGTCTGATGACCTGAATGTTAGTGAGGGAGGATGTGTAGGGTAGGTGTAGCACTTGTTCAGCTTGCAATGATAAGAGACAGGAGGGAGATTAGTGGCGATGGACGAATGGACAACGGAGTCGCATCAATGTGGAAATCGGAATCTGGGGCAAGGGGGTGGCGGAAGTTTCAGAGAATTATGTGCTGGACGCCGCTGCTGGTGGGATTGAAGGTGGGGACAAGTGGTCCCAGTCCTAGGTGGGGTTGCGGGAAGGCAGACCCGCACGATGAGGAAGAGATGTGGTTGAGGACAACGTTGAAGATGGAGGAAGAGAAACATCTTTCTTTGAGATGGGAGGAATTGAGTGAAAGAGGTGGCATTTTTTACAAGTATACAGGATGGAAAGAAGTATAGTCCAGGTAGCTGTGAGAATCGATGGTTTTACAGTAGACAACTGTAGATATGATGCCTCTGGAAATAGGGATAGAGATCGAGAAAGGGAAGGGTGGTGTCGGAAATGGGCCAAGTAAATTTGAGGGCAGGGTGGAATTTCGAGGCGAAGTTGATGAAGTCGACGAGCTCCCCATGCGTCCAGGAAACAGCACCAAAAATCCATTAAGTTACTTTCGGCTGTTAACAGAGGATACCGCTAGACGTGCTCACCAAATGTAACCAGGGGAGCAGGAAGCACCCATTACATTTACGTCAGATCTGTGAATGGTGTTCCTGGCTCAATGATTAACAAACTTTATATCGAGGCAATTTAGAGCCAGAAGTCACATATATATCGTTCAGAATTTTAGTGTCTCGCAGCACCGATGAATCTAGAAAGTCTATGGTAATGTTTGATTCTTCTGTCCTTACACAGAGTGAAGCATGGAGACTCAGTAAAAAAGTTATCGCCTGTGAATAAAAAAGTGCAGTCGTGCGATTATAAAGAAGGTAGCCACTAAAGGAATATATCTACAGTGAGGAGATATAGGAGATAGTTCCGGACTCAT
The DNA here is from genome assembly GCF_030028105.1 of Mobula birostris. Classification (NCBI taxonomy): domain Eukaryota; kingdom Metazoa; phylum Chordata; class Chondrichthyes; order Myliobatiformes; family Myliobatidae; genus Mobula; species Mobula birostris. Next base: position 66,838,810 of record NC_092382.1, read on the forward strand.
TTAGTGTGGAAATGATCCCAGTGCAGTCTCCCAATATATTCATTCAACGGTGGAAATGCGGATTAGTATATCTGATAGTATGCAACTAAACGTTACTTTAATCTCAATCCTCTCCATAGTCAGAGATTAGAGGCAGAAAACGTGGACGCCCCTGGAAATTCGGTGACGCGGAGACGTCATGTTTTCTATTTTTGAATATGAACTTGCGGACGCTGCATAACTTCCGGCGTCCCTTTGCTTTAGATTCGAGAGGGTTTCTTAAATGGTGCGTGATTCCAATTATTGATTACTGTATTTGTTAACTGTTCAAGATTTAAAATCAGTCCATATTCTGCGATATTTTAAAGTGTGGATGCATTGATAATGTACGATAATGTACGAGGACCAGCCATGCGTTAGTTCACTTGAATGATAAAGAGAGGAAATCCGTGTGTGAATGAGCGGAAGGCAGGCGTATGTTTGCTAGATTTGTATTGACAGGATGTTTGAATTAATTCTTTCTCTGAACATGTCTGTTTCATTGAGTGAAATAAATTTCCAGGAACTGATGTGAATTTCAGAAGCTGTTTTTTTTTTTCCCAAAATTACATGAATTGTTAGTATATGTTGGCGGAAACTGCCCTCATCTCCGTCCCGCCGCTCTTTAGAATATTTGATCAGGAATTTAACTCTGGCAATTAACTGTTTATTCTGTTTACGCCCGTTACCCGCAACGGTGTTGAAGGTAGCAAATTGCAAGCTTGATTCTTTTTTTCTTTTTACCGAACCTGTGCATTTAGATTGTGTTCTTTTATTTGTCTAATTAGTTATTGATTTCTGAGGGAGATGCGGATTCCATACTGCCCAGGTGGAATCATTGTTAAAGGGGTCGAGATATGATGAATATATTCTGGATCCGGAAGAGGAAAAGGCTAATAGGCTACATGACTCGGGTCAAGGAGACAGCAAAGCGTTGCACTGTGTGTCGAACATTATGTGCTAACTCTTGGAAGATATGGTATGAGTTTAATCTACTGCGACCAATGAAACAGAAACTAATGTGTTGAGCTCGGCAAGATAGTTTAAATTGTAACTGCTCCTTTCAGTCGTTTTTTTTTGCGACGGTAACATACTGTTGAGTGTCGTTGTATTTCTGTACAATAACTGGATATTTTAGAAGAATGCTGATGGAGGCCAGTTCTCTCTCTCCTTGGTACCAAGTAAAATAAAGGTCCTAGAACGAAATCCCGGAGTCGTGCATTCTTTTCACTCGAGTAACGTCAAATTTCTACTGTTCAAAGGTAAATTGGAATTACTACAAATTCGTGTGTACTTGAATTAGGAATTCGATATTCGCTTTTTGGAAGGCTGATTCTTTTGAAGAGCACCAACAGATGCTGGTGAAGAAATTGAAATGCTGACATTGAGGGTTCCATTGCAAAAGGTCGTTTCTATGTCTTTGTAGCATCGGCTCTGTAATGTATAAACGGAAGCTCAGTTTATATACCGTGCAGTTCCATTGTGTAATTCAGCACCTTGCCTATATCGTCAGCGTAATTAAATTAAAATATCCATGTGTTGCAGTATGGTCAAATTAAAGTCGGTCTCTCTGTAATATCAGAGTGGAGACATAGTAGTAAACTGTACTAAATTTATAATTCCCTTGCGGAACATCACTGGCCACTGTCCTACACACAGAACTCCCTCCATCTACTACCTAATCTGCCTTCTGTTAATAAGCCAATTCTGACTCCACGCAACTGGGTTTCCGTCGATTCAAAGCCGTCTCTCTTCTTGTTGTGCCTACTATGCATAACCCGGTCAAATACCTTACAAAATTAATAAACTCCGCATCGACTTTTCTGACTACATTTCTATATTATTTATCTTTTTCAAGTAATTCAATTAGGCTCATAAGGGACGACCTGCCCACGCAAAACCGTGCTGACTGTCCCCATCCAGAATATGTTTCTCCAGATACTCATAATTTTCCTCGCGAAGCATCCTCTCCAATAGCTTGGCCACTATTGACGGAAGACTCACATACCTGTAATTCTCAAGACTAACTTACATTTTTTGAACCAAGAATTAATATTTTCCATCCTCCAATCCCCTGGTGCTACTCCTGTGCCAGTGAGGATGGAAATATCATGTCTAAAACCGCAGTTTTATCTTCGCTCGCTTTCTCTAATTACCTGGTGTATATCCGTTCTTGCACAGAGGAATGATTTCTTTTAATATTTTATAAGTTTCCAACACATAATTCTTAACAATGTCATGTCCCATTACATGTGCCTTCTGGCGCTGTATCCACATTCATTAATGGTGAAAACCGAAGTAAAGCATCTTTAAGGACCTTCACTGCCTCCTTGCACTCCAGACACATGCTTCCTCTTGTATTGCTGATCAGTCTCACTCTATCTCTTGTCATCATTCTGCTCTTCATGTACCTTAATACGATTCTCTGAGGCCTTCTCAAGCCCAGTTCTAACTCTTCTAAATCCATTGTTAATTTCCTTCCTGATTACATTATGACTTTCCATCGCCCTGCCTGATATTTTCTTCCAGAACCTTAAGTATCTTTCTTTCTTCTTCTTGACGAGGTGTTCCATATCTCTTGTCAACCTGGGTTACTTCACACCAGCTTCTGTTCCTCCCCTCATTGAGTCAATTCTATACTGAACCCCAATGCAAGTGCTTCATTAAGAATCATCTGCTGCGCATTTCAAGGAGGACACCATTTCCCAATTCGGCTCTAAAGTTCCGACCTAATAGCACCGATTAAATGCATTCCCTACTGTCAGCTCTTATCCCAGTGTAAGGTTGCAGTATATGTCGAATAGGTGACCTTGTAAAAAGATCTGTCACCTCATCCATTTCATTTTCTGGTACTAGATCCAGGCTGCACTGTTCTCTAGTTCGCTTGTCGAATTATTGTGTCAGGACTCCTTCCTAGACGCAACAGATAAACTGTAAACTTTTTAACCTCAGGAAGTGCCAATGTATACTAGGGAAGATTAATTTGCCTGTGACAACAGCCGTGTTAATTTGGCACCTAATGAAAATCTATCTCCCGAAAGTTCCTCCTCGCTGCTCCGTGTATATATATACGGAGTGTGGTCTCTACAGAATACTCCCAAATGAGTGATTGTTCTACTTCTGCTTCTGAGATCCGCTCACCGTCTATCAATGGGTAATCTCTCCACCGTCTCTTCCCTTTCTGCAGCTGTGCTACTATCACATACTCCCTGTGTTTCAATTACTCTTTTTTACCCAACAGTGTCCATTTTGAAACATCTGAACCCGGGGAAGTCCAGAAGTCATTCTTGCCCTTGTGATTGTGAATTCTCTGTGATAGTTTGCAGTGCACTTCAACCAATGTAATAATCACGCGAGCCCAATGAATGCTTGCCCAGTTTCCTACCTTAACTGCACGGTGTGCAATCTTCAGTGGATTTTACAATGTCAGGACGACCAGGTACATGATTGTTTGAATTTATGACAAACGTACTCGTTTTTCAAACAGTTTTACTCAAAAACCCCGCTGAATTGCAATTTGACATTGGGCGTTATCTACACAGATGGCCATTTAATTTAAACACATACTTCAGTCCATTCTTCAGCTCTTGTCTGAATTTCCTCTGTGTCAGTGTATAGATACAAGTATTGGTGCACACACCGAGCATTTGCAACATGTACCCACATTGTTGTAGTATATATACCGGGGAACTCAAATACTTGTCCTAATAAAAATAGTTTTGCGCTTACCATTTCAGGGAAAGGGCTACTGAGAGCATCCAAAATAATATGAAATTAGCTGATATAGCAAACAACATAATCATCGATTTTCTGCGGTTTTCCATCTCGGCATCTTTCTGATTATCACTGCTGTTCCGAAGCCCTCTGCGGACTCTATTTGCTGCAATGATATGCCTTCCTGTTAACCCATTGAACGCTAGAATTAACCCGATTGGTAGCAACGGTGTTAAAATGCTATCGAGTAATTGGAATACTTTCCACGCGAGTGAAGTAGCGTATTCATATCTGCCGGTGCACCGCCACGGCGTGTTCTCAATGATGACGTAAGGTTCAAGGGCAAAGTAAAACGGGCCACATCTCCCGCAGTTCACTATAACCGCGGTCACGATAACCATCATTGCTGTTCTCTCGGTGCAGTATCGCTCCCGCAGCTTTCGGCAACATATTGCGATGAAGCGATCGAAGGTAAAACTGACCGTAAACCAAACAGAACAGTCCGTCGCTACTCTCCCAAATACAAGTGTCAGAGCGCATACAGGAGTGATGAGCAGGAATCTGGAATACATGTAGATATTGTTGGTCTGTTCCACTAAACCAACAAGGATAACCACCATCATATCCGCTGCTGCCATTCCAACCAGGTAACGGGTAATGCATTTGGAGAGTTCGCATTTTCCACGAAGTAGGATCATAATCGCCGTTAAATTAACTGCAAAAAATTGAAAATAAAATAGAAATATAATTAGAATAAATGTAGATATTGTTTGTCTGTTCCAGTAAAGCAACAACGACAACCACCATCAGATACGCTGAGGCCATTCCAGCCAGGTAACGGGTGATGCATTTGGAGAGTCCACATTTTCCCCGAGATAGGATCACAATCGCCGGTAAATTAACATCAAGAAATAGGAAAGCAAAATATATCTATGTTCAGCAGCAAATCTCTGAATGCTCCCATGGATATGTTCTGTTTGGAAGTGGAAAGCGGGAGTCCAGTGTGTGCGGTCTCCGTCGCTGCACTCCGGCTGGAGGACAATGACGGATGTGAGTGTCAGAGGATTGGCTACATTTCCACAGTTTAGAGAAAAGAATCTGAGCTCCACGACTCACGTACCGGTGAACGTAGGATCGTCCCAGTAAACACGATTTCCATTATTAGAGGTGAAAAAGTTGAAGAGATTGTTTGCAGCGATGACAAAGTGGAATCAAGAGATACAAAGCACAAGTTATCATTTACTGACTTATGTAAGAACAGACCTATGTGTCGAAAATAGACTGGACAGTCATTTAAATAAGCTGCCATCTTGTTATAAGGTCTACACTGATAGAAACTCGGACCTGGAAAAGCAGAGACCAGCATCACTTCAGAATGCCTAGTGAGGTGAAATTATGAAACAATGCCAATATCGGCCCGGACGTAAATGACAAAAGAAAAATCACTTCGATCAAAGTAAGGAAAATGAAAATGAAACAATCAGATGTTTGAATTCTTCATGTCTCGTGTCAAGCCCCACCTGTTCTCCGTCAGAGTCCTGCTGTACCCCAGGCTGCACACCAATAGCCTCACCAAAACCCCCCGGCTCACCTGACTCAGTAGGAGAAGGCCCAGGAGTCTCTTCCTCCTTCACGGGGGAGTTAGTGAACGGCAGCACGTACCACACATCAAAATTATCATCCTCTGAATCAGTATGCCTCATTTTAACCACGCACCAAATAGTGCCAATGCCCCGGTCATCTTGCTGGGCAGTTGCCGCTTCCTCAGAGCTGAATTCGGCCATCTGTTTGGTCTCCAGAGCAGTCAGATTGTGATAAACAGTGGGCAGAGCGTCATCAGAAAAACCCCATTGATCCACTGCTCGATCCGGCCTCACCTCGTCCTCGGCCTTCACGGCGATCGCAAACTGACATATGGCCTTCACCCCAGGGGCAGGAACGCTCTCCGACTCCTCGTCCTTGTCCAGTCTCTCATACATCCGTCAGGGCAAAGCATCCACATCGATGTTCCGACTCGCCGGCCGGTACTTCAGGCTGAAATCATATGCAGACAACGCTGCCAACTACCGATGGCCTGTGGCGTCCAGTTTCGCCCATGTCAGGATATAAGGGAGAGGATAGTTGTCCGTCCTCACCTCAAAGTTGGTCCCGTATAGATAGTCGCTCAGCTTATCCACAACCGCCTATTTCAACGCCAGGAACTCCAACTTGTGAGTGGGATAGTTTCTCTCAGAGGGCGACAAAGTCTGGCTGACAAACGCCACCGGCCTCAACCCGGTGCCCTGATCCAGATACAGGATGCCCCCTAGCACCTTTCGGCTGGTATCAGTGTATAGCACATACGGCAACCAGGGGTCTGCAAGAGGCAGCACCGGTGCCTGGGTCATCAATTCCTTCAGCGATTAGAAAGCCTCCTCACATTTTGCATCCCACCTCTGTCCGAAGGTCTCCTACGGTTAGATATTCTCCAACCTCCCCTTCTCCAATCCCTTTCCTTTTCTGCCCCAAGGGAGGGTAACCACACAGAAGTTGGTTCAAGTGGTGAGTCACTTCGGTGTAGCCCTTCACGAATCTCCGATAATGCCCACAGAACCCCAGAAACGAGCCCAGAGTGCTCACAGTCTGAAGCCACGGCCACGAGGTCACCCCTTCTATCTTAGCCGGGTCTGTAGCTACTCCATCTCGCGAGATTATATGTCGGACATAGCGAACAGACATCTTGCAGAACAGGCATTTGTCCAGGAAAACTCTTAACCCTTCTTCCTTCAGTCAGCTTAGCACCGTCAGTAGCCTCGCCTCACGTTCTTCTAAGTTGGTCCCAAATACTATCAAGCCATTCAAATATACCGACACCTCAAGCAAGTTCATATCTCCCAACGTCTTCTCCGTGACCCTCTGGAAGGTGGCAGGGGCTGGCAAAATGCCTTGGGGCATCCGTTCGAACTGGAAGAATCCGAGGGAACATATAAATGCCGTCCTCTCTTTATCGGCCTCACTCATAGGGATCTGGTAGCATCCACTCCTCAAATCCAGCACACTAAACCACTTCGCCCCACTCAGACAGGCCAGCGCTTCTTCGCCGCTCGGCACTGTATACTGGTCAGGGACAGTGCGCCTGTTCAGTCCTGTAGTCTACACACATGCCTATGTTCCCACTTTTCTTCCAAACCAGTACTATTGGGGTTGCATCGGGGCTTTGGGACTCTGTGTTAATATCAGCTTCCTTCAACTTGCACAAGTGCTGCCACACGTCTTCCACGTCTGCAGGGGCCAGTCGCCGCGACCTCTCTCTGAACTGGGTGTCCTCACTCACCCAGATAGTGTGTGAGTGCTCTTGGGACAACCCTCATCAAACTCGTCAAGGGAAAAGACACCTTCCAGCTTCAACATCTTCTCCGCCAGCCTCCGTTTCCAACCCGGCGGCACAGAAGAGTCCCCAAAGTTAAAGGCCTCAGCGGTCAACTTTTCCCTTTTCTCCAATAGTTTCTCCCCAGCGGGCCTCACGGGGGCGCTGGACATCACCGTCACCGGGAACATATGCGCCAGGGACATCCCTCTCTTAAAGGTGATCTCTCTTCGTCGTATTCCTGACAATCACAGGAATTCTGCCCGCCTCCACACGTCGGGCGTCACAAGCACCCCAGCCGGAAATCGAGACTGCCCCTCGAGGTCTTCCGGAGAGCGTCCAGTAAGAGGGCCTCGCCCTCCAGCACTCCGGGGAATTTGGGGGTCCCTATCACTCTCTCCACTTCCACTAGTCGTATCACCTTTGCTTCGACTGGGTGCACCACACGGTCCCTCGTTTAAATTCAGTATCCATGGGGTATGAAGGGAAGTATCTGGACAAACAGGAACATCACCGATAGCCAGTCTGGGCCAGTCCGTAGTTGGTCATGTCTAACCAATCTTACAGAGCTTTATGAGCAGTTACCAGGAATGATATTGAAGGCAAGGTAGTGGATGCCGTCTACAGGGACTTCAGTGAGGAATTTGCAAGCTTCTGGATGGGAGGATGCTCGGAAAGTTTCAGTCGCCTGGCTTTCACGATGAGGCAGTAAACTGGATTGGGCATGGCTGTGTTGGGGAGGCTAGACTGTGGTAGTAGATGGTTGTCTCTCTGACTGGGGACCTGTGAGGAGCGGAGTGCCGCACGGATCGCTGCTGTGCCCGTTTTTGTTTGTCACTTACATCAATTATCTGCACAATAATGTCGTTAACTGGATCAGCAAATTTGCCGATAACAACAGCATTACGGGTGTAGTCGACAGCGAGGAAGACTACCGGAGCATGAAATGGGATCTAGACCAGCTGGAACAATGTGCGGAAAATGGCAGATCGGATTTAACGCAGACAAGTGTTAGATGTTGCACTTTGGGAGGACCAGCCAGGGATGAACTGACACAATGAGAAATAGGGCACTGAGGAGCACGGTAGAACAAACGAATCCGGGAATGCACGCCCATAATTCAATGAAGGTTAAGGCACAGTTATACAGGGTCGTTTTGCATATTGGCCTTCATAGACCATAGTACTGAGCGCAAGAGTTGGGATGTTATGTTGATTATGCTAAAGACTTTATTCGGGCCTAATTTGGAATATTGTGTACGGTTTTGCTCAACTACCTACAGGGTAGATGTAACTAAGTTTGAAAGAATGTAGAAAAATAATTACACAGCTATTGACGGGATTGGGTTTTCTGAATTAAAAGAAAATATTAAATACGTTAGCACTTTATTCCCGAGCGTGCAGAAGACTGAGGGGTTATTTGATAGAGGCATACAACATTATGAGGCGTATAGAGAGTGTAAATGCAAGCGGGCTTTCTCCACTGATGCAGGGTGAGAAGACAACTGGAGATCATGGGTGAAGTGTGAAATGTGAAATGTTTAAGGGAAACATGAGGAGAAACTTCTTCACCCAGAGAGTCGTCAAAGTGTAGACAGTGCTGCCAACGCAAATGGTAATTCAGATTACGATGTCAACTTTTAAGAGGTGATTGGAGAAATACTGGGGTATGGATGGCCACGGTCCGGGTGCAGGTCGTTGGGAGTAGGCAGTTTAAAAAAAATCTTCTCTGACCTGACGGACTGGAGACCCTGTTTCTGTGCAGTAGTTTCCTATGGCTGTCTGACTGTGTATTTGGGTTTGAACTTTAGTGCCTTAGCACCGACCAATCTAGAAATTCGTCGATACTCTTCTATCTCTCTGTCCTTGCACACTCTGAAGCATGGAAACTGAGTAAAATGGATGCTTATACCATGAGAAGATAGAAGCTTTGGAAATTGTTTACTCAGTATTCTCTAATTGCCTGCGGTGGTTTTGAAGGAAAACAAGTGTGAGCCCGGATATTTGCTTTTGCCTTCACTGAGTTTTTAGTTTGTGTAGTTTTGTATGTTTCATTTATTATTGATTTCAGACAGAGACACGGATTCCACAGCGGCCATGTGGATTCAGGGTTAGAGGATAGAAATATAAGCGTATCTACACCCGATACGATAAAACCCCGATTCAGAGGTAAATTGGTATTCGGATAAATTGATGAGTACTTGAATTGAGAATTTGGAATTGACATTTTGGAAGGCTGGTTCCTTTAATAAGCACCAGAAGCTGCTGCTGAACACTGTTACATGCTGGGTTTCAGTTGTAGGGCTCCATTGGAAAAGATGCTTTGAAGCCATTGCAGAATCTGCCCTGTAATATGTAAATGACAGGTCAGTTTAGAAAACTTGCTGGTGCAGCCAATCGGTCAGCAATTTGCTCAGATCGTCAGCCCTAATTCCATTAATTATCCAGGTGCTGCTGTGTGGTCAGATTAAATCGGTCATTTCCTCAGCCCTATTTCTCGGAGCACCGGAACTGAGTTATAAAGTGCACCGACATTTCGACTCTCCTTGCGGAACACGGCTGCTCTTTGTCTTCCAGCCAGATTTCACTCTACCTACTCCATCAATTGCCTTCTGTTAGGAAGCCAACTCTGAATCAACGCAGCCAGGATTCCCCAGATCCCATGCCTCCTGACTTTCTGAATGAGTCTACTATGGGCAACTGATCAAACGCCTGACCAGAATTAATGCACCCACATCGACTGTTCTGATTCTTCCGTTTGTTTTATTTCCACTTTTTCAAATAATTCAATCTGACTCATAAAGGGCAACATGCCATGTTGTCTCTCCGTAGCCAGACTACGTTTCTCCAAATACTCATTAATTCCTTCTTCAATAATTCTCTCCAGTAGTGTACCCACTACTGATGTAAGACTCCCTGGTCTATAATTCCAAGAAGTATCCCTATTATCATTCGTCAACAAATGAATAACATTTTCCACCCCGCCCCCCCCCACCAAGTCATCTAGTTCTACTTCCGTGGCCAGCGAAGACACAAATAGTCCAAAAGCTCGCCTTCCAAAATCACCTGGACTATATCCCTTCCGGTATCGGGGATTCATCTATCACCTGGATTATATTCCTTCCGGCACTGAGGAATCATCTACCATAATGTTATCCAACTTTCCAGCGCATCCACTTTTCAGCGTCGCCATGTACGAGCATATCTGCCTGTTTACGCTGTGTTCACATTCATCAATGTATTCAGTCAGGAGCTTCACTGCCTCCTTGGTTTCTTCACAGTGCAAATCGCCAAGGACTTCTCAAATCCCCTCTAACTCTTCTAAGTCCATTGTTAAATGATTTCCTGTCTACATCGTGACTCGCCATAAGCCTACCTAATCTTATCTTCCTAATCTTTAATTCGTTCTTCCTCTTGACGAGTTGTTCTAACTTTCTTGTCACCCAGGGTTACTTTACGCTATCATCCTTTCCCTGCCTCACTGAGACAAGCCTATACTGAACCCCATGTATGTTCTCCCTAAACAATCCTCACATATCTGTTGCGCATTTCTCTGAGTACACCAGTTCCCTGTTTACCTTCCCAAATGAATCCCACGGTCTCTGGTCCTATCTCTGTGCAAGGTAAATGAAGGAGATTTCTCCCTATCGTTCTCAAATGCTGACCCACGGACAGATCTGTCACCAGACCCGTTTCCTTTTCTAATTTTAGATCCGGTACGGAGTGGTTATCTGTCCGCCTTTCTTATAGTGACACGAATCCTTCCCTGTCACAACTGAGAAATTGTGTCATACTTAAGCCTTTTACCCTGGGAAGATGCCAAAGAATATTAGGAAAGTTTCAGTTACTCGTGCCAATAACATGTCCAATGACCATGTTTCGGTCCCGATCAGTTCCTCACTGTTTTCGTTGCGTTTTTGTTTTCGTTAATCTGGTGGGCGGCTGTACAGAATGCTCCAAATGGGGAGATTGCGCCCAGCACGTTTCTGTGTTCGTCTCACAGTTTATTAACAAACGAACGCTCCACGTTGTCCTCCCTTTCTGCATCTGCGATACCATCCCTGATTTGCCATCGCACTTCCTTTACACTCTCTTACGTGACCTTGTCCATTTTGAAATACCTAAAACCGGGAAAGCCCTGAAGCTATTCCTGCCCTTGTGACAGACGAGTGTCTGTGATAGTTTGGAACATACTTCAAATAATGTAACAATCACGCCAGCAGCAGTGAGCGTTTGTATTGCTACCGACCTGAACTGTATGAAATAAACAATCTGCCGCCAATTCTGCAATTTCCGGATGACCAGGCATATAATTGTTTGAATTCAAGACATATTTGCCAATCTTGTTCGATGTAAAACAGCATTATTTGAAAACTCCGCGGTATTATCATTAAACGCGGGCGTTACCTACACAGATGGGCATTTAATGTAAACACATACGTCATTCCATTCCTCAGCTCTTCTCTGAATTTCCTCTGTGTCAGTGTATAGATACTAGTATTGGTGCACATGCTGAGTACTTGCAACATGAACCCAAATTGCTGGAGAATGTATACCGAGGAACTCAAATATCTGTCCTGGTAAAAATAGTTCTGCACTTGCCATTTCAGGGAATGGGCTACATAGGGCATCCAAAATAATATGAAATTAGCTGATATAGAAAACAACAAGATCATCGATTTTCTGCGGTTTTCCGCCTCGACATCTTTCTTATTGTCGCTGCTGTGCCGAAGCCTTCTGCGGACTCTATTTGCCACAACGATATGTCTTACAGTTAACCCGTTAAACACCACGAGTAAGCCGATTGGTAGCAATGGTTTTAAAATACTGTTCAGCAATTCGTATGCTCTCCACACGGGTGAAGTAACGAATTCATATCTGCCGGTGCACCGCCACGGCGTGTTGTCAATGATGACGTAAGGTTCAAGGGCAAAGTAAAACGGGACACATCTCCCGCAGTTCACTATAACCGCGGTCACGATAACCACCGTTGCTGTTCTCTCGGTGCAGTATCGCTCCCGCAGCTTTCGGCAACATATTGCGATGAAGCGATCGAAGGTAAAACTGACCGTAAACCAAACAGAACAGTCCGTCGCTACTCTCCCAAATACAAGTGTCAGAGCGCATACAGGAGTGATGAGCAGGAATCTGGAATACATGTAGATATTGTTGGTCTGTTCCACTAAGCCAACAAGGATAACCACCATCATATCCGCTGCTGCCATTCCAACCAGGTAACGGGTAATGCATTTGGAGAGTCCGCATTTTCCACGAAGCAGGATCATAATCGCCGTTAAATTAACTGCAAAAAATTGAAAATAAAATAGAAATATAATTAGAATATATGTAGATATTGTTTGTCTGTTCCACTAAAGCAACAACGACAACCACCATCAGATACGCTGAGGCCATTCCAGCCAGGTAACGGGTGATGCATTTGGAGAGTCCGCATTTTCCCCGAGATAGGATCACAATCGCCGATAAATTAACATCAAGAAATAGGAAAGCAAAATATATCTATGTTCAGCAGCAAATCTCTGAATGCCCCCATGGATATGTTCTGTTTGGAAGTGGAAAGCGGGAGTCCAGTGTGTGCGGTCTCCGTCGCTGCACTCCGGCTGTAGGACAATGACGGATGTGAGTGTCAGAGGATTGGCTACATTTCCACAGTTTAGAGAAAAGAATCTGAGCTCCACGACTCACGTACCGGTGAACGGACGATCGCCCCAGTAAACACGATTTCCATTATTAGAGGTGAAAAAGTTGAAGAGATTGTTTGCAGCGATGACAAAGTGGAATCAAGAGATACAAAGCACAAGTTATCATTTACTGACTTATGTAAGAACAGACCTATGTGTCAAAAATAGACTGGACAATCATTTAAATAAGCTGCCATCTTGTTATAAGGTCTACACTGATAGAAACTCGGACCTGGAAAAGCAGAGACCAGCATCACTTCAGAATGCCTAGCCAGGTGAAATTATGAAACAATGCCAATATCGGCCAAGACGTAAATGACAAAAGAAAAATCACTTCGATCAAAGTAAGGAAAATGAAAATGAAACAATCAGATGTTTGAATTCTTCATTCCGGAAACACGTTTCAGCCGACGGTAGCATCTGTGCTTAGTAACAGTGTGGATACCGCAGCAAAGTAACAGCAAGACGACGGCACCGTACATAAAGTAACCAGCTCCGGCACCTCACCGGGAACACCAACCGCTACAAGTGTGGGATAGAAAATGCCCGTGATGTAATAAATCGCCGGATATCCCATATTCCGTCAGAAGCAGCGTTCAGTTGTACGGAACGTTTCAGCTGCTCAGATGGACTGGTGATCGGTTTAGCAGAGTTTTATTGAGGTGAAAGCAATTCCACTGAGGCAATTAGCGTGGCTATCACTTCAGGGACGTCAGTGACAACCAACTGCACAAACATTTATATAAACTATTTTTACTCACTGTCCCCGTGTCATGACTGTGACTCCTCAAGGGATCTATTTACTTTAAAACAGAATACGATGTGAATTTTCCATGTTAGTTTTCCATGATACCTGGCTTCAGTTTTTTTTAAACACGATTTTTGTTCATATATCTGTGTTGCTTTTAAGGTCGGCATTCATCTTGACGTTGATGTATTTTGTAACATTTGACGGAGCACATTCGCTTCTGAAATTGAGGGAAGTAGTTTGTTCTGGCAAGTGAAATGGAGAAACTTCTTTATTAAAGGGGAACATTTGTTCATATTTTCTTTCGTTATTTCCAGTCATTCCGGGCGGTTTGAGTGATGGAAATCATAGTGACAGCTGACATACGTTACAATAAAATACACTGCACATATTCCTCCAAACAGTTTTAAAGATCCACAGCGATATTCCAGAGATCTGTGATCAAAAAGGGAACGTGCATTTGGGAAATTAGTGAGGGCTGCAGACAGTTTAAAGAGCGATGTTTTCCAGCGCACAGTTTGAAAGAAACCTGACCTCTGCCAGTCAATGACTAAACCACCCATATTCGTGACGTGCGATGCAGTCTGTTTAACTTTAAAGTTACTCTCAAACCTGCCACAATTTACCACTTTCTCTCCATCCAATCTCGGTATCAAAATATACCAAGTAAACTCTATGAAAAATCCACAGCTTCTCAGGCTGTTGTGTTATTGACCAGGAAGTTAACTTATTTTCTCCCGATTTACTCTCAGGTATATTGCCTTTCGAGCGTCAGTATAAGAATTTAGAGAACAGTGGGTGTGTTCAAGCTCACCTTCTGCTCTTGCAGTGCAACACAACGTGCCCTTTGTGTTTCTCGTAGAGATGAGCGGCCCTCGCCTTGTTGGAGAGAGTCGCATCACTCTGTTTCCATTGTGAAACTCGTACTAATGTGCGGCCCTCGGTTGACTCGAGAAAGTATCACCTCTGCCTTCAGATTCAACCTCCCAAAGTGGGAATCACTTGGTTCCTTTCCGGGTTGAACTCCATCTGTAACTTCTCAGCGCTGCTCTGCGTCCTGTCACTGTCCCATTGTAATCTGTGACAACCTTCTACACTATCCATAATGTCACCAACCTCCATATCATTGCAAATACAATAACCCACCTTCCCACTTCTTTATCAAATCGTTTATAAAGCACAAAAAGCCGGGGGTAACAGAACACATCTCTGCAGGACACCACTGGTCACCAGCATCCAGAGAGAAAACGCTCCGACCACACGAATCCTCTGTCTTCTGTAGGCGTCAGTTCTGAATCCACCAGCCAACATTCCAGGGTGCCAAGCCTTCTGCCGTTCTGAAAGGTCATACCATGATTAACTGTAATAAGTGTCTTTTTTAAAGTCCATTTATACCATTTCAACTTCTCTATCGTTATCAATGTACATTGTCACAACCTCAGAGAATTCAGCCGGGCTCGTGAGACATGATCTGCCCCTCACAAAAGCCATACTGATCCTGCCTTATCAGCTTCTCCAGATTCTCGTAAATACCGTTTCTAAGAATCGTCTCCAATAGTTTGCTCATCTTTGACGTAGGACTCACTGGACTATAATTTACAAGGTTATCCCTAATCCCATTCCCGCTCCAATCCCCTGATAATAACTCTGCGGACAGTGATAACGCAAAGGTAATCGCCAGGTATGCACCCAACAATCTCTCGCCCCTGCTTCTCGCAGTTTCACAAGAGGACTTAAATATCCAAATGTTTTGTTGCTTCTTTTTTTTCAAAATTGCAGTACTCTCTTAACCTAGACATATGGCACATCAGCGCATATAACACTGTCCTCACAAACATCAAGATCCCTCTCACTGGTGAATACTGAAGAAAAGCCTTCATTAAGGAACTGCCATTCTTCCCCCGTTTCCAGCGCACGTTTCATCTTCTATCCTGACCGGTCCTACTCTCACTTTAGTCATCCTCCTCTTCACATACATCTAGACTGACAGGGACTTCTCCTTAAAGTTACGGAAGACCTTCTGAGGAGGTTGAGGTGAACGCTTGCCCTCGATCTCGCCCGTACAGGACACGAACGGCAAGCGAGGCTGCTCTGTACATGGTCCCGGGAAAGTCCCTCTACATTAGTTCCCTTCGCGCTTGGGACAGAAGCATGCGGCAGGCCTAAAATACCAGGCTGGAGGTTGGGGGCGTTTTGTGTCCCAGGAGGAAGCTAGGCACCCCGGGGTCTCCCTTTCGAAGAGGAGGTAGAAGGGAGGGGAGTCGGGAGCAGGGTGTTCCGAGGTATAGGCGACGACGGCCGGCGCCATCTTCTCGCTCAGGGAGGGGAAGATTCCTTTCGAACACGGCCGATCTCCAGTTCGGGCCGCCTCCAGCCTGCACTGAGTTCCAGCTATGACTCCAAGCAGCTGACAGGAAGGAAGCCTGACTGTGTTCATGGACTGCATGAGACATTCAGGGGCCGTCCCGTCCGAGAACTGCAGGGGGAGTCGCACTGGGCAGGTGAGGCGAAAGAGTCGGAGAGAGAGAGGGAGTGAGGGTCAGACCGGAGAGGCAGGGCGTCACGGAGGTGGAGATTGTGGAGAGAGGAAGGGAGGGTGATGTTGGCGAGGACGGATTGAGGAGGGCGATCGCGAAACGTGTTGGAGGGTGTGGACTCACGGTGACGGGGAGGGAGGGGTCAGCCCGATGGAAAATGAGTGAATGTTTCACAGGGACTGTACAATGGTGGCAGTGCAATCCCATAATGTCCTGCCGGTCGGAAAGCCCTCTACATCCTTCACGAACATAAGCCCTTTCACTGACTCACAAAGCCACACTCTTCTTCATCCCAGTCTCTCACTCTCTCTCTCTCTCTCTCTGTCAGTCCCTAGTCTCCTTATCGCTCTCCCCGATTCTTGGTCTTCCCTCTCTCTCGGAACCATAGTTTCGCCCCCACCCCTACCAGGCTTTCTTATAATCTCTCCTCCTAGTCTTTTTCCCGCTACTTGCTTTCCAGCCCTGGCGTCTCTCCCAGTCTCTTTCTTCCTCCAGTCTCACTCTCTCTCTCGCTCTCTCCCCGTTATACTGATCCCCACTGCTTATCCCTGAAAGGTCTTCTTCCCACTTTCTCTCCATATTATTTTCCCTCGACCCTCTCTTCCTCATCTTTCTTGCCCATCCCTTGCAACTGCCTCCCTTTCTTACTCAGTATCTCATTGCACCGAGTCTCTATCGTCAAGCCTTTCTTCGTCTCTCCTGCGCCCCCTCTCCCTCCCGTATATTTTCCTAGATTATCTACGCGGATTTTCTTCCCGTCTCCCTCGCCTTCCCTTTTGTGCCCTGTCACTCTCTGCCCCGTATCTCTCCTCTCTCCTCTCTGTCTCCGTTTGTATCTCCCTCACGCCTACCCTGTTTCTTTCCCTGCCATCTTTTTCCCGTCCATCGCTATGTTCTGCCACGGTTTCTCCGCCACCCCTGGTTTTTCTCTTACCCTCCGTTTTCTCTCACCCCACAGTCTCTCAGTCTCTCTCTCTCTCTCTCTCTCTCTCTCTCTCTCTCTCTTACTCTCTCTCTCCCGCACCAATGTTCTCTCACACCCAGTCTATCACTTCCTGCCAGTTTCTAGTGCGGGGGTGGGTCAAGTTGACGGCGGGAGTGGTCGCAGCCGCTTCTTCGGGGTTAGCCAGTGTTGTCAAAGTTGTACTTCAGTGTAGGTTTAATAGTGGCGATATCCTGCTATACGTTAAGAACTCAAGGTACTGTAGGTGTGCACCATCAGCGAATTGCTCGCAATCGGAGATAATGAAGCAGCTACGGAACATACTGCTGCCTGAGTCAATGGAGGCCCACTGTTAAACAGCGAGTCGCCGCCGCGGCAGATTTTCATAGGATCCGGTACGTTGTTAATCGTGCACGCTGCAAGCTTGATTTGTTGATTTATTAGGTGCGATCAGCGGGCGGATGGAGGGAGCCGAATCCTCGGTCGCAGCGAGGACTAAACCTGAACCGACGCTCTATGCAGCGGCCCAGAGTGAGGGCACTTAGCCTTCGCGCTTCACGGTGGACTGTGTGGCGCAGAGTCCAGAACAGAGCCGGGGCTGCCTTGCCAGGGTTTCACTCGGCAGAAGACAAGCTCTGTTCTGGCCGTCTGCTGATTACTCAGCGGCACTCAATGGACTCGGGCCTCAAGCTGCGGGTCCGCTACCTTTTCAGCCGCCGAGGTATGAGGCGCTCGAGATTCATATCCGGCGAAATGCAACTGCGGCGACTGAAGATTTAAAATGGACTGAGGAGTCTGGACTATATACATATATATTTGCCTATTTTTACTTTGTATATGCGAGGATTGGGCTTCAAAACTGTCGTGTTCTTTATATTAATACGTGACGTGGGTTACTCATAAAGAAACGTATTCTAGAAGAATATAACTAGAACTTTTATTAACAGCAGTCAAACCATGTTTTACACCGCCATGCCTCCAGATCATTCGCGATCTTTCTCAGATTTCTGCGCAGAACTCCATCCAATCACGTTCTTACACGTGACACGTGATATCACCACAAGCACCACGGACTCTCCTAGCGGAAATCGGTAGCGGGATCTCCACTGTCCTTCTGGCCTGAGGAAGGGTCTCGGCCCGAAACGTCCACTGTACCTCTTCCTAGAGATGCTGCCTGGCCTGCTGCATTCACCAGCAGCTTTAATGTGTGTTGCGGGGTCTTCCAGTGGCCACCCATTTTAATTGCGCTTCCCATTTCTATTTCGATATGCCCAGCCATGTCGTGATGAGGCCACACCTATTTGGAAGAACAAAACCTTATATTTTGTTTTGCGTAGCATTCGACCTGATGGCATAAACATCGATTTCTTAAACTGCCGGTAATGACCCCAGCCCCCCTTCACCATTCTCGATCCCCTTTTCCCTCTCTCGCCTTATCTCTTTGCCCGCCCATCGCCTCCCTCTCGTGCTTCTCCCCCATTTTGCTTTCATCCATGGCCATCTGTCTCTTTCACCAATCAATTTACCAGTTCTGTACGTTACCCTCCTTCTCCAGGTTTCACCTACCACCTGGCGCTTCTCTCTCCACTCCCCCACCCACCTGTTAAATCTACTAATCAGCTTTTTATTTTCTCCAGTCTTTTTTTCCCAAAATGCTACCTGGCCTGCTAAGTTCCTCCAGCAGTTTGTGTTTGTTAATCTATAATAACTGTTGGATAGAAAATTACAGGATAAACAAGCAAGAACAACTTATTTAATCGATCCATTCCAAATATGCAGAACGTTCTGAATTCCGTAAGTGAAAAAAAACAGCGGCAATATGTTGAAAGAGGAAATTACATGAACAAGGTGCGCATTGTCGCAATACTAATATCTACAACTGGTTTCATCCTAAAGTATTTCAACAGCAGCATTAAACCGTTAAGCCGACATGGCAGTCTTAACGTAAATCTCCAGAAAGCTAAAATAATGGACACCACCACAATGGTCAGGAAGAAATAAGGACTAGAGTAGGCATTTTCCCCCATAGAAATCTATACAATTATGAACCGATTGTGTACGTTCTATGGTGTTAAACATTTCTTCTCAATAGTTCTTTCTCATGCAAAGGACAAGTGCAGCTAATTCTGTGCGTATGTTTAAACCGGAAGTTGATCGTTTTCTGATCGGTCAGGTGATCAATTGATAAAGCGAGAAGTCAGATATATGGAGCTGATTGGGATCTAGGATCAAGCCATGATGGAATAGCAGAGCAGACTCGATATGCTGAATGGCCTAATTCTGCTCCCATGGAAGCAAAGAGCTCAGATGTCGCAGCATGTAGCAAAGTTCATTGAAAACTGAAGGTATCTTCAACCAATGTGGGACGCCCACTGCATGAACGATCCTGTTCCAAATTGCCAGCTCCCCATTCAATGCCCACACAGGATGACATTTCCGGAGCCGACCAGCAGTAAAACCAAGGACTTTTTGCGGCTCTGCATCTCCGTGTCTCTGGAACTTTTACCGTTGTTGGGACGCAGGAGTCTGCCGCGGGCTCTACTGGCTAATGTATGATGATAAAAACATTGCGCAGGATAACAGCAGGGAATGGGATCCCAGCCAAAAATACAGAACGAACGATATCGATTACTGTCCAGAATTTTAGAGGAAGTATATATATCTTGTACCATGACGAACCAGAAAACGTTATTTAAACAACACAGTGCAGTCACTGTGCTCAGACCCACAGCTGCCGTTCTCCCAATACAATACTTAGCGTTTAGATCGTGGAATCAAATGGCCACAAACCAATCGAAGGTGCAAGCGACGGTGAACCAAACAGAGCAATCTGTGGCGGCCTGCAATAAGAAGACGTGGGTTCTACACACGCGGACATAAAGCAGAAAGGAAAGTCATCCGGAAAAGCCTTAGGAATTTTCATCAATATAACGTCGAGAAAAACGACCGCTTGGTCTGCCGCTGACATGGCCAAAAGATATCGGGTGACAGTTTTAGAGATTGCACTCCTACCCCGCGATACTATGACAATTGTCATAACGTTCACCGTGAAAACCAGAAGTACAGAAATTATACATCAAGCTGTAGCATGTGCCAGTGTCTTTTTTACCGCCCCAATATGTCAGCCTCTATCATTATCTTTAGTAGCGCCTCTTCCGCACCTAGCTTTCCTTGGATAGAAAATCTGTAACCACACACCCGCTATATTTCCTATTAGTCATTTCCGTCCGGAAAAAAAAAAAACATAACACACAAGCGGTTGAGTCTCTCTGTGCGTCTTACGATCGTGTATAAAACTATCGAGACGCCTCTGATCCAGCAAAGAGAGAAGACCAGGCTCGCTCCAGAGATTTCCAATCCAGAACCAATCGAGTTTTGCTTCGCAGCAGCAACATACTTATGCAGGTCAACATCTCTATGTTTCCACCCTTGTGCCATCGAAAAAAAAATCAATTTTAAGAGTTTAAACTCTCAAATAACCATACAGTGCCTATGAAAAGTATTCGCCCCCTTGGAAGTTATCGTGTTTTATTGCTGTACAGTGGACTTAGTTTGGATTTTTTAAACACTGATGACCAGAAGAAAGTATTTTACTGTCAACGTGAAACAGCTCTCTACCACGAGATCTAAATTAATTACAATTATATGTAACGCCCTGGAAAAGGTTTCACTGCTAATGTAATGGTTTCTCTGTAGCCAATGTGCGTTTGGGTATTGACTAGCGATAACGGGGCTTTGGAATGTGCGGCAGCCCATGATGGGAGCAGTTTTTTTCCTTCTGTGCCCGACAGCAAGGGCTTTTGTTGGCGGAAAATGGAAAGAGAAGATGCCAGAACGGAGAGGTTGCAGGTTGCAGCACGGAGTGGACATGGGATGGGGTCGGGGGTCGACGACGCCGGGTGAAATCGGTGGTGACCGACCGTACTGGAAAATCTGAGCTCCAACTTGCGCATTAGATTGTTTCCTTAATATAGGTCCCTTTCCGTTTGTTTTCATTACTAACACTGTATGCAAATTAAGGATTATAAAGATCAATCGTCATGTTGCGTATTGTTTTTTTTTATTTCGTGCTACTGACTTGGCACAGGTGGACACATCACACAGCATCAGGATATCTCAGGTTTGGCCGGGCTGGAGGCTGTCTTCCCCTAGACTGACACTGCCCGCCGAACCTGGGAGTTACACATAAAAACACAAAATAATAGTTTGCGTAAGTATTCACCCCAGTAAAAATGGCACACCAAGTCAACACTGGTGCAGCTAATTGGATTCAGAAGTGCAATAATTAATTAACTTGAGATCACCTCTGTACAGTCAAGACGTTTCAATCGATTGCAGTAAAATACACCTGCATCTGGAAGGTCCATCTGTTGGTGAGTCAATATCCTGGCAAAAACTACATCATGAAGACAAAAGGACTCTCCAAGCAACTCGGCGAAAAGTTTATTGAAAAGCACAAGTCAGGAGATGGATGTAAGAAACCCCCTTGTACTCCCTTAAAACTCCCTTGGAGTACAGTTAAGTCAATCATGAGGAAATGGAACAATATGACACAATTGTAAATCTTCCTTGAGCAGGCATTCCTCAAAATCTGAGTCATTATGGAAGAAGAGGACTGGTGAAGGGAGACCACAAGAGACCTACGACAACTCTGCAGGAGACACGAGCTTCAGTGGCTGAGATAGGGGAGTCTGCGCATACAACGACTATTGCCTGGGTGGTTCACCAGTCCGAACTTTATAGGGGAGTGGCAAAGGAAAAAAAAACATAAAATCTCGGCCATAGCTGCTACAAGAAGGAGACTCTAACGACTGGGCGAGAGACACTCGGGCATGCAGAGAGAAACTGAGGGGTAAGAGGTACAAGAGGGAGACTGCTGTGCGCAAATGAGAAGAGAAAGGCTAGGAGAAGCGACATTCGGGCAGACAGAGCGTGTGCGTAACTGGAGTAGGTGAAAGAGAGCGCAGAGGGGAGAAATTGGGTGAAAGACGGGGTAGTGAGGGTCCGGAAGAGAGAGAGAGAGAGGGTGAGAGAGACTGGGAGAGAGAAAGATAAGAGGAGCGAGAGACCGGGGAAAGGACTGGGTAGGGAGCACCACGGGTGTGGTGGGGGAGGGTTAGGCCATGGTGATGAGAGAGGTTTCGATGGGTATAGAGATCGGAGTGGGGAAAGAACTAAGATAGCGATGTGGAGTACCGGTAAGTAGAGGAGAGAGAGAGAGAGAGTGCAACGGTATAGAGACGGGAGAGAGAGAGAGAGAGATGGGAAGGAGGCTGTGAAGAGAGACAGAGCATCTAGAGTAGAAGATGGCGGCGCGACGCGGCGCGTGCAGTTCTCTGGTGAAATTATATCGTATTTCTAAGTAGGATGCCGTGCACAATTCTGATTTGATGGAGACAGACGTGAAAACCACAGAGGAACATCTGGAGAATTTTCTGAAATGCCCGGTTCGCTGCCGCTGCTACTGTGAGATCGAGAATCTCCTGAGGGAAAGCCCCAAAACCCCTGCTGCCTGCTGCTGGCGACTGAGGCTGGGGTCGAAGCGTTCGGCAGAGATGGTGCTCGGTACTCGATGTCGGAGGGTTGGTCGGAGGCTCGAAGTTTTCGGACGACTCAGGGTCGGACTGTGATCGGGCATGGCAGGGAGAGGTTTCTTTCTTCTCCGATCTGCGTGAGATGCGGGAATTTCGAGAGACTTTGAATTTTTTTATTGTGCCCATGGCCTGTTCTTCATCAAATTATGGTATTGGTGCACTGTTGTAACTATATGTCATAATTATGAGTTTTTTTTAATTAGTTTTTCAGTCCTGGTCTGTCCTGTGTTTCTGTGATATCACACCGGAGGAATATTGCATCATTTCTTAATGCATGCATTACTAAATGATGTAAAGGAGGACTGTGTGTCCTCATAATCTAATCTAATCTAGTGAGCGCTGCGATGGTAGAGAATGAGCCTGGGGCAGAGAAAGACGGCGGTGTACGGAGACGAGACGTAGAGAGCGAGAGACGGGGAGAAACTGGGGTGAAAAGGAGAGCTGAGTTGGGCAGAGACGGTGGGGAGAAAGACTATCGGGGCGTGGTAAATCTGGGATTAGGGTGTGTTTCGAAGTGTGAGTCAAAATGCACCGAGAGGGGCTGGAGGGTTTTCCGTCACGCATAGCATTCTGGGACTGCAGTGTCACTATTGTAAAGTGCTTCCGAACCCTTCAACCCCTGCCGAAGCGCTGACTCCTTCCCTTGACCTCACTCCGTCCAACCCGCATGCACGGTCTCCCTCCCTCCAAACATTCTTCACTACCATCACCCTCCCTCTCTCTCTGACCTGCAACCTCCGTCCCTGTGGATGTAATTCCGAATATAAAGTTTACAGGACTGTATGTTGCTTTAGCTTTATGAAATTGGAGACTTCTGCGTTTTCCACTTAAGAATATCGTGCTAGTCACTACTACTCCACAGAACGATAACACAGCTGTGCAAATGAGATTAGCGTAAACGGATGGGACACAAATAATGAAAACAACATTATGAACTAACTCCATTGTTGTGAGGAGGTCTCACACACATCTCTGCTACTAGATATAAAGACAAGCATTTTACGTTTACCTCGGAGTTCCATATATTGGACTCTCCATGATACATGTTCAAATAAATGATTATCCAATTGAAATCTGGTACCGAACTTCATTTTAAAACAATCTCTGGTTAATTGACGTAGACCAGCAGGATCCTGACAAAACGGCGTCGAACAATGGAATAACTGAGGGTTGCAAAGGCAACTGCGAGTTAGCGACCTGTTGCGTGATCCGCTTTGAGCCTCCCTGATCTCGGCCCATGACCGGGTAGAGAGGATTGTATCAACAAGGCCAAGTAGAAAAGACCGCAACATTATG
Source organism: Mobula birostris (assembly GCF_030028105.1). Taxonomy (NCBI): domain Eukaryota; kingdom Metazoa; phylum Chordata; class Chondrichthyes; order Myliobatiformes; family Myliobatidae; genus Mobula; species Mobula birostris. The sequence continues at coordinate 66,862,704 of NC_092382.1, forward strand.
TGAAGTATTGTGTGACGTAAGGAAGTCAGGATCCGGATCCTAGACGCACCCAAGATGTTCTCTAATTGGTAAATAAACCCAATAGATATAAATTAGATTTCAACGCCCCCCTTCTTCGTTTGCAGGACCAGGTAAGCAGATTGAAATAGGATGGGAAGTAGTAACAGTAAAGTTGATCAGGAATGCGGGGGAGAGATTTCCCTGTAAAGATCAAGATGAGAACCAGGTAAGTAGATTGAAGGAAGGTGGTAAGTAATGAAACTCAAGTTGATGCGAGAAATGCCGGGACAGTTTTCTCTTTAAAGATAAAGAATAAAACGAGAAAGAACCACCGGAAGGTTGAACGAGTAGGGCAATCGCTTGGAGGTTCGCTGCTGCCGCCAATCTCCCCTGCTGATAAGGTCTGGTTGGAAAGTGGATATAGCAGCTATGTGCTATGTGATTCCTTTTACTTGTGACGTGCGGTTGTACACAAGGACGGTGGCCTATTGGGAGTCTTTCGAGATAAAACAGTTAAATAATTTAAACTGGAAAGTCGTAGCGGAAACGGAGAAACTACGTGGGATTTAATAACGTGTTTTGATTTATGCACTTTGCGATGGTATGCTGGCATTTATAGCGAGAGGATTCGAGTACAGGAGCAGGGAGGTACTACTGCAGTTGTACAAGGCCTTGGTGAGACCACACCTGGAGTATTGTGTGCAGTTTTGGTCCCCTAATCTGAGGAAAGACATCATTGCCATAGAGGGAGTACAGAGAAGGTTCACCAGATTGATTCCTGGGATGGCAGGACTTTCATATGAAGAAAGACTGGATGAACTGGGCTTGTACTCGTTGGAATTTAGAAGATTGAGGGGGGATCTGATTGAAACGTATAAGATCCTAAAGGAATTGGACAGGCTAGATGCAGGAAGATTGTTCCCGATGTTGGGGAAGTCCAGAACGAGGGGTCACAGTTTGAGGATAGAGGGGAAGCCTTTTAGGACCAAGATTAGGGAAAACTTCTTCACACAGAGAGTGGTGAATCTGTGGAATTCTCTGCCACAGGAAACAGTTGAGGCCAGTTCATTGGCTATATTTAAGAGGGAGTTAGATATGGCCCTTGTGGCTACGGGGGTCAGGGGGTATGGAAGGAATGCTGGGGCGGGGTTCTGAGTTGGATGATCAGCCATGATCATAATAAATGGCGGTGCAGGCTCGAAGGGCCGAATGGCCTACTCCTGCACCTATTTTCTATGTTTCTATGTTTACTCGGTTTACTTGTGCTTCGTCCATCTGTGGATTTTGTCCTTGCTTTCATAAGTGGTTGTGTGTTGTGCGTGTTGTGTGTGCTGCTGTGTTTTACACCCTGGGCCGGAGAAACATTGTCTCGTCTGTCGGTGTGCAGGTGTGGAATTAAATGTCAATTATCCTGACTTGACTCGTCTTGAATAAGGACTGGAGGTAGCTAAGCGACAGCAATCTCGGAAGCAAAAGGAAAATAGACTGATTGATCAGTGTCCAATCAAAAGAAAGGGGAGGGTTCTCAGTGCTTATATCTTCACCTAGTCAGGCTGAGCCCCGGCCGGATTCAGGTCTGGGAAAAAAATAATGTTAGCAGAAACTATATGACAGAATCAAACACCCCGACCCCACCTTATAACGCTCAGGCAACCGAAGCCGAAGAGCGGGGGTGGGGGGGGGGGCGGGCAAACCGCAAGACAGTGAACTATCCAAGGAAAATATGAGTGCATTTTCATTGTCGCTTGTGCATTGGTGGAATGGGCTGAAAAGAACGGAACATAACGACAATTTGCTTATTAAAACAGAAAACGTGGAGACAGAACAAAGATCTGAAGTCGGAAATAAATCCTGTTATACAATAACCGAATAAATATGATTGGTACCATCGAGGTAATCCGGCCGTGGATCTTGTCCGAAGTTCGGGTATGGGACAAATCTGGCTGGATTTGTTCACATGTTATTGAAAGTGGTGTGCGGAACCCACCTGACCTGCAGTGCAAGGACATTCTGACGTTCCCAGAGGATTCGAGGGAGAAACGATAATGACGGCGATAACGTTTTCAATCGAAAGTGGTGAAAGGGGACCCTGTAAGGCTGCAATTATGCGGCATCACGTTAGCATAGCTATTTTCGAGAGGTTGCCAGGTGCAGGCAAAAACCAAGGGGAAACATAACTGCAACACACATCAAAGTTGCTGGTGAACGCAGCAGGCCAGGCAGCATCTCTAGGAAGAGGTACAGTCGACGTTTCAGGCCGAGACCCTTCGACAGTGGCTTGCTGCGTTCACCAGCAACTTTGATGCGTGTTGCTTGAATTTCCAGCATCTGCAGAATTCCTGTTGTTTGCGGAAGCATAACTGACTGTATTTCCCGTTTCTGACTGCATTAATGGTAAGACTCTTGGGAGTGCGTAGGATCAGAGGGGCTTGGGGTCCGAGTAGACAGGACACTCATAGCTGCTGTGCAGGTTGACTCTGTGGTTCAGAAGGCATACGGTGTATTGGACTTCATCGATCGTGGGATTGAGTTTAAAAGCCGAGAGGTAATGTTGCAGCTTTCTAAGACCCTGGTCAGACCCCACTTGGAGTACTGTGCTCAATTCTCGTCGCGTCACTACAGCAAGGATGTGGAAAGCATAGAACGGGTGCAGAGGAGATTTACAAGTATGTTGCCTGGATTGGGGAGCATGACGTACGAGAATAGGTTGAGTGAACCCGGCCTTTTCTCCTTGGAGCTACGGAAGATGAGAGGTGACCTCATAGAGGTGTATAAGATATTAAAAGGCAGTGTTCGTGTGAATAGTCAGAGTCTTTTTCCAAGGGCTGAAATGGCTAGAACGAGACGGCATAGTTTTAATGTGCTTGGAAGTAGATACAGAGGAGATGTCAGGGGTATGTTTTTTTAGGCAGAGAGTGGTAAGTGCGTGGAATGGGCTGCCGGCGATGGTGGTAGAGGCGGATACAATTGCGTATTTTAAGAGACTCCTGGACAAGTACACGGAGCTCAGAAAAATAGAGGGCTATGTGTTACACTGGGTAATTTCTAAGGTAAGAAGATGTTCGGCACAGCTTTCTGGGCCGAACGACCTGTATTGTGCTGTAGGATTTGTATGTGTCTATGTATTTCCCGTTTCCCTGACAGATGTGAATCGTCTGCTGGAATAGTCTTGCAGGACAACTCTGCGCTGCCTTACAGATGCTTAACGACGTTTATTATCTACAGCAGCTTATTCTGACATGCCAAACTCTGATGCATTTACATTGCACTGCCCGATATACTGAGACATCTCAGTCGAGCAATCACCAAAAAGTTCTTTCCGTGCGTAACAGAGCAGAAAGTCTTTCTATAAACGGTAGTATCTATTATGGTCCAGAGGGCATGGTGTCAGAAGTGTTTTTGAGTGAGCAACAGAATGAACAGTTTAAGTTGCCAAACTGAACCCGTCATGTCACTATAGTCATCAACCCCCCTGCAGCGCTTGAACCACTCGAACCCGTGCTGAAGACTTTACACGAGTTAAACCGCACACAATGTATAACTCTGCCTAATACTAACGCTTCTCTATAACTTCGTTCCTCTCAGGCTGGATGTATAATATTTCCTTCTTCATCGTTAAAACAAGGTTTGACCTATTTGTTCCCCCTGCTTTGCCTGAATATGTCGTACCCTTGTTGCTTTCGCAGGTTCCTCCCTCCCTGTGGACGATACACAAAAGTCACGTGGGACTTGTACATTCCGCCCCACCACACGAAGACTAGAGGGTATTTCTACCCTCTATATGATACGGCAATATGATTTGTCACTGGGGGCAATAGAAGGCATGGAACCTGTCATAAAAGCACTTTTCGATGAGGAAGGCTTTGTATCAACCTGTAGTCCCTGTAATTCTCTTATATTACCAGTTCCGAAACCAGGTCGTGATAATGAGTGACCTTTTCTTTCAATATTTGAGGGCGATTAGCACGATAACATCTCAAGGGTTTAGTAACGGCAATTTAACTGAACGACATGGGGCGGCAGACAACCCATTGCATAGTGTTCTGCACAATTACCAGCAGTTGTAAGACGATGCCTGGTTGTCTAACACCTGTCGCCGATCCTACAAATAGAAAATATAGAACATATAAACCTACAGCACATTACCGGCCCTCGGGCCCATAATGTTGTACCCAGCATGTAACCTACTGTAGAAACTGCCTTGTATTTACCTAGCGCATAGACCTCTAGCTTTCCATGTTCCATGTACCATATCTAAGAGGTTCTTAAAAGATCATATTGCATTCGCTTCTATCACCGCCGCCGGCAGTGTATTCCACGTACCCAGAACTCTCTGTGTGAAAACTTAACTCTGACATTCCCTCGGTACCCATTTCCAAGCACCTTAAAAGTATACCCCACGTGTTAGCTATTTCGTCCCAGTGAAAGAAGCCTCTGGTTATCCACGTGATCAATGACCCTCATCATCTTATACATATAATTATGGTAGAAACGTTCAATACTGTGAAATTGGATCTAGGACCAGATCTATCCTTGTCCATGATCAAGTTGAAACTAATGGTGTTATGATCACTGGAACCAAAGTGCTCCCCTACACAGACTTCCGCCACTTGTCCTAACTCGTTTCCTAACAGGAGATCCAATATTGCATCCCTTCTAGTTGGTCCCTCTATATATTGAAATAGAAAACTTTCCTGAACACTTATTACAAACTCTAAACCATCTAGACCCCTAACAGCATTGGAGTCCCGATCAATATATGGGAAATTATAATCCCCTACCACCACAACTTTATGTTTCCTGCAGTTGCCTGTTATCTCTCTGCAGAATTGCTCTTCCAATTCTCGTTGACTATTGGGTGGTCTGTAATACAATCCCACTAATGTGGCCATACCTTTCCTGTTTCTCAGCTCCACCCATAAAGACTCAGTAGACAAACCCTCTAATCTGTCCTGCCTGAGCACTGCTGTAATATTTTCCCTAACAAGCAATGCTACTCCCCCACCTTTCATTCCTCTGCCTCGATCACATCTGACACATCGGAACCCTGGATTATTAATCTGCCAGTCCTGCCCCTCCTGTAGCCAAGTTTCACTAATTGCTATAATGTCATAATTCCACGTGTCAATCCACGCCCTCAACTCATCCTCCTTCCCCGCAATACTCCTAGCATTGAAATATATGCACCTCAGAAGATTTTTACCACCACTCACAACCTTTCTATCATGGGATTTGCTTGAACTTTTAACATCATTTATTTTCACCCCAGACACATCATCAGCTCTGGCACTCTGGTTCCCATCCCCCTGCAAATCTAGTTTAAAGCCTCCCCAATATCACTAACAAACTTCCCTGAAAGGATATTGATCCCTCTGTAGTTCAAGTGTAACCCGTCTCTCTTGTACAGGTCCCACCCGCCCCAGAATTGGTCCCAATTATCCTGAAATCTGAAACCCTGCCCCCTACACCAGTTCCTCAGCCACTTGTTTGAGGACAGTCTCAGTGCATCTGAAGTGGATAGGATGGAAATGGTTTGATTGTTTGCCTGGAGAGTTGTTGAAAGAAAGTGAAATTTCATTCTGGCAAGTATGAGATGTTGCAATTGGAAAAAGACCTTGAACAGCACAGATGTACAAAGTGATCAGCGGATCAAAGTTGTAACGTAGTTAGACAGAGCGGTAAAGGGCATCTATGGGAAGTTTTTCTTCATCGTTTAGGACACAAAGTATTAAGAGTCAAGAAATCAAACTTATGTAAAAGTGAAAGAGAAAGCATACAACAAAGCAACAATTAGTGCGAAGAAAGAAGATTAGGAAGCAGAGGGCAGATGAAAGAATCGTCGTGGCTATCCCTCGAGGTCGAGGCTGATGGTCTTCGTTCTGTTGATCTACTTACCGGCTCTCAAGTGGCTGATGACTCCAATCTTGGATTTGAAAGTTCTTCCGCATTCAGGACAGGTAGTTGCAGATGGCTTTGGTTGCGCTGCCTCTCTTTCCATTTTCTTTTCTTCTAATTCTGCACATTTGTTGGCTTCGAAAGTTTCTGTTCCTTCACGGATGATGGGTTGCCAGAGTTTCCTGTCCTTGGTATTGGTTTCCCAATTGTTGATGTCGATGTTACATTTTTTCATGTTGGCTTTTAAGACGTCATTGAATCTTTTCTGTTGTCCACCTCTTTTACGTTTGCCTTCTTTAAGCTGGGAGAAGAGGATTTGTTTCGGCAGACGTTCGTCTTTCATCCGAATAACATGACCGCTCCATCTTAGTTGGTTCTTGATGACGTAGGCTACAATGCTTGTTTATTTCTTGTTTGTTTTTTTGCTTGAATTTAGCACACTGACATTGGTTCTTCTATCTTCGCAGCTGATATTTAAGATGTTTCGAAGAAAGCGTTGATGGAACTTTTCAGGTGCCTTCAGATGTTGTCGGTATGTTGTCCAGGTTTCTGATGCATACAGGCGCGTTGGGATCACCACTGCTTTGTACACTAACATTTTGGTGCCTGTTCGGATGTCACCATCATGAGAGACCCTTGTCCGGAGACGTCCAAAAGCTGTTCCAGCGCATTTAAGACGATGTTGGCTCTCGTCATTAAGATCGACATTGGAAGAGAGGTGACTTCCAAGACACGGAAAGCGGTCCACGTTTCCCAGGGTTGTTTCGCCAAATTGAAACGATGGTTCTATCCGATTTGTCTCAATAGGTGACGGTTGATAGATGATCTGCGTCTTCCTGGAATTGATGGTAAGTCCAAGTTTCGTGTATGCACGGTTGAAGGCAGTCAGAATCTTTTGTAGGTGGTTTTCTGAAAGAGCTGCAATACTGTTGTTATCTGCGTATTGGAACGCGATGAGGGAACTCGTGGATGTCTTCGTTTTGAATTTGAGACGGGCAAGATTGAAAAGTCTGCCATCTGTTCTGTAGACAATTTCGATTTTTGGGGGTAGGTCGCCCTTCATAATGTGGATGATTGTCCCAATGAAGATGGTAAACAAAGTTGGGGCAATCACGCATCCCTATTTAAATCCTGATCTGACTTGAAAAGGTTCACAGTTACTGTTGCCGACCATGAACGTGACAAGCATGCCATTATGGAGGAGTCTCAGGATTGCCTAGGAGCCTCATGAACCCTGCAGAGGGCAGCTGGAAGAATAATGAGTGGGAAAAGATGAAACACAGCCATTTAGAACAGCAAGAAGTTTTTAAAAAGAAGACAGATTTATAGAGCGGGTGTCAGAGCAGCGGGCGACAAAGCAGATGTAGACAGAGTAGGAGGGGTTTGACTTAACGGGGCTTAGGCGATAACAGTCGTGAAAGGTTAGTTACATGTGAAAAATACAAACAGGAACTATGGAAGTGAGGCTGATGTTCTGTACTGGGTGTCAGATGTGGGAAATCCGGGAGACTCCCATCCTCCCAGACGACCTCATCTGCGCCAGGTGCGTCAAGTTGCAGCTCCTTAGGGATCGGGTTAGGGAACTGGCGATGCAGCTCGATGATCTTCTTCTGGTCAAGGAGAGTGAGGAGGTGATAGAAAGGAGCTATAGGAGGTAGTCATACACGGGCCTTGGGAGATAGATAAGTGAGTAACAGTCAGGATAGGGAAGGACAAGAGTCGAATACCAACGAGTACCCCTGTGGCTGTCCCCCATAACAATAAGTACTCCTATTTGAGTACTGCCGGGGGAAGGCCCAGCTGAGGGAACCAACGGAGTCTGGCCCTGTGGCTCAGAAGGGTAGGGGAAGGATGGCAGCAGTGACAGGGGACTCTATAGTTAGGGGGTCAGACAGGCGATTCTCTGGACGCCAGAAAGAAACACGAATGGTAGCTTGCCTCCCAGGTGCCAGGGTCCGGGATGTTTCTGATCGTGTCCACGATATCTTCAGGTGGGAAGGAGGACAGCAAGAGATCATGGAACATATTGATACCGAAGACATAGGTAGGAAAAGGGAGGGTATCCTGAAAACAGATTACAGGGGGTTAGGAAGGAAGTTGAGTAACTTCGGGATTACTGCCTGTACCACGTGATTATAGGAATAAGATGAGGTGGAAGATGAAGACGTGGCTGAGGGGTTGTAGCAGGGAGCAGGGCTTCAGATTTCTGGATCATTGGTACCACTTTTGGGGCAGGCATGACCTGTATAAAAAAGAAGTGTTGTACTGGGCCCGAGTGCGACCAATATCCTGGCAGGCAGTTTTGCAAAGGCTATTGTGGTGCGGGAACTGAACTGAAGAGACGGAGGAAGGGGCGGTTGGCTCACAAAAGCTTGTAGATAGTGCAAAACGGAAGATAGGCAGGTGATCGAGAAGGGATGCGGTCAGACAGATCGTTTGAGTTGCGTCTTTTTTAATGCAAGGAGTATTATGGAGAAAGCAGATCAGCTTAGAGATTGGATCAGTATTTGTAATAATGATGTTGTGGCCATTACAAAGACTTGGATAGCTCAGAGGGGGAATGGTTACATAGAGTACCACGCTTTCTGCGACTGAATGCATTGAGAATGTGAAATACTGAACGAGAATTGGACATTTGTGGGTTCACTTGAAAAATAAAGAGAGGTAATTCTTGCGTGAATGAACGGAAGGCAGTCGTCTATTTGAGAGATTTGTATTGACAGGATGTTTGAATTAATCGTATCTTTTACAACAGGATATGACGGTTGATAATGTCTGTTTCGTTCAGTGAAATAAATTTTCTGGAACTGATGTGACATTCAGGGGTTGGGTTTCTTTCAGAAAGTACATGATGTATTAGTGCATGTGGGCCGCAAGCACCGGCCTCGTCCTCCCGTCTGTTCTTCAGGATATTTGATTAGGAATTTCACTCTAGCAATTAACTGTTTATTCTCTATACGCCAATAACCTGCAACGGTTTTGAACGCAGAAAAGTGTAAACTTGGATTTTTGTTTTGCCTTACCTGCGTATTTCAATTTTGTTCTTTTATTTGTCTGTTTTGGTATTGAGTTCAGAAGTAGACGCGGATTTCACAGATGCCCAGGTAAATCATGGTAAATGTATCGCGATATGAGCGTATCTATTCCAGGTACGATAAACCCGCTGTCCAACGGTAATTTGGCATTAGGAGTTCGATATTCTCATTTTGGAAGGCTGGTTCATTTGGAGAGCACCAACAGATGCTGCTGAAGACTTTGAAATGTTGACTTTGAGAGTACCATTGGAAAATATTGTTTCGATGTTATTGTAGCATCTGCCCCGTAATATGTCAATGGGAGTTCAGATTGTATAGCGTGCAATTCCATTCTGAAATTTCGCATTTTGCGTACATCGTCTGCCCGAATTCAATAAATTACCCGAGCTGCAGGGTAGTCAAATTAAAGTTTGTCTCTCAGAACACTGTAATAGCAGAGCGGAGACATACTTGTAAACTGTACTAAAGTTTATACCTTCCTTGCGGAACATCACTGGCCTCTGACCTCCAGGGAGAAATCCCTCCATCTACTACCTGATCTGCCTTCTGTTAGTTAGCTAGTTCTGAGTCCACTCAACCCGGCTTCCCCAGATGCAATGACGTCTAACCCTCTGAACGTGCCACCATGTATAACCCGATCAAACTCTTCACAAAATTAATATCGACTGCTCTGACATCATCTGTATATTATTTCTGACTTTTTGCAAATAATTCATTCAGGCTCATAGGGACGATCTGACGACTATCCCGAACCAGAGTACGTATCTCCAGATACGCATGAATTCAATCTCTCAGCGTGCTGTACAATAGCTTGCCCACCACTGCCGGAAGATTCACTGGCCTGTAGCTCTCAGGACTATCCCCAGTACATTAATTGAACAAAGTGAAAACATTTACCATCCTCCGATCCCTTCGTACTACTCCTGCGGCCAGTGAAGACGCAAATATCATGTTCAAAACCGCAGTAATATCCACGCCCGCTTTCACTAAGTACGTTGAGTGCATCCGTTCTAGCACCGGGAAAAGATCTATTTTAATGTTTTACAAGTTTCCAGCGCATAATTCGTAACGTCGGCATGTCCCAGCACATATGCGTCTTTACGCTGTATCCACATTCATCAAGGTCTCGCGCACTGTTGAGTACGAAGCAAGATATAATTAGCCACCTTCACTGCCTCCTTGCACTCCAGACCCATGCTTCCCCTTTCATCCCTGATCCGTCCCACTCTCTCTCTCGTCATCCTCCTGTTCTTCCCGTACCTTAATGGAACTCTCCAAGGCTGTCTCATGTCCCGTTCTAACTCTTCCAATTACATTGTTCATTTATCTCCTGGCTACATTGTGAATTTCCATAGCCTTGTCTCATCTTTTCTTCTTGAGCCTTAAGTATTTTTCTTTCTTTTTCTTGTCGAGCTGTTTCATATCTCTTGGCAACGAGGGTTACTTTACACTAACCTCTGTTCCCCGCCTCGATGAGACAACTCTTTTCCGGCCCCCAATCAAGTATTCAATTCACAATCACTTGTTGCGCATTTCAAGGCGAGCACCAATTCCAAAATTCCTAACTACTAACACCAATTAGATACATTCCATAATGTCTGCTCCCATTCCAGTGTAATGTTATGGTAAACGTCGAATAGTTGACTTGCGACGAGATCTAAAAGGTACTAATGTCCTGGCGGGATTGTTTAATATAGGTATTAGGGAGGGTTTAAACTAACTTGGCAAGGGGAAGGAAACCAAGGTGTTAGGGTCGAAGAAGAGGAAAATAGAAATAAGTCAAAAATACTGTGCAGCAAAGATGGCAAGAAGGACAGGCCGGTGAATATACAGGATAATTTGCTGCAAAATAGAAATATGGCAAAATCGGCAACAGATACTGATCTAAATGTGCTGTAATTAAATGCAGACAGCATTAGAAATAAAGTGGATGACCTTGCTGCACAGTTGCAGGTCAAAACATATGACATTCTGGCCATCACCGAGTCATGCCTAAATGATGGATGTGATTGGGAGCTGAGTACCCAAGGATACACAGTGTATAGGAAAGATAGGAAGGTAGGCAAAGTGGGTGGCGTGTCCCTGATGTTTAGTAACGATATCAAATCAATAGAAAGAAGGGACATAGGATCAGAGGAGGTAGAATCCTTATGGGTAGAATTAAGAAATGGCAAGGGTAAAAAACACTAATAGCAGTTATATACAGGCCTCCAAACAGCAGCTGGGATGTGGACTACAAGTTGCAGCTGGGAATAGAAAAAGCGTGCAGAAGAAACATGTCAAGATAATTATGATGGATTTTAATATGAAAGTGGATTGGGAAAGTCAGGAAGGTAACGGATTTCAGGAGAGGGAGTATGTAGAATGCCTACAGGATGGCTTTTTGGAGCAGCTTGTCCAGAAGCCCACCAGGGGACCGGCTGTTTTGGATTGGGTGCTGTGTAACGAACCTGAGGCGATTAGGGAGCTGGAGGTAAAGGAACCCCTTGGAAGTAGTGATCATAATATGACTGAGTTCAGTTTCAAATTTGAAAAGGAGAAGCTGGTATCAGGGGTATCGATATTTCAGTGGAACAGGGGAAATTACAGTGGTATGAGAGAGGAACTGGCCCAAGTCAATTGGAAAAGTAAACTAAATGGAGGGACGGCAGAGCAGAATTGGATGAAATTCCTACAAGAAATAAGGAAAATGCAGGAAAAATATATTCCAAGAAAAAATAAAATCGTGAATGGAAAAATGGCACAAATGTGGCTAACGAGAGAGGGTAAGGCAAAAATAAAAGCAAAGGAAACGGCGTAGAAGGAAGCAAAAATTAGTGCGAAAAACGAGGACTGGAAGTCTTTTAAAAACTTAAAGGAGGAAACTAAGAACGTCATTAGGAAAGAAAAGATGAATTATGAAAGGAAATGGATGATTAACATAAATAAGGATACGAATAGTTTCTTAAATATATGAAGAGTAAAGGAGTGACAAGAATAGATATGGGACCGATTGATAAGAAAGGGATGGCGGAGGAACTGAATGAGTATTTTGCATCAGTCTTCACAGTGGAAGACATCAGCAATATACCTGATAGCCAGAGATATCAGGGAATAATATTAGGTACAGTCAAGATTACTAGAGAGAAAGTGCTTGGGAAGCTAAGTGGACTAAGAATAGATAAGTCTCCCGGTCCGAATGAGGTGCACCCAAGGGTTCTGAAGGAGGTGGCTTTGGAGATTGTGGAAGGTCGCAAATGTAGTACCGTTATTTAAGAAAGGAAGGAGGCAGCAAAATGGAAATTACAGACCTATTAGTCTGACACCTGTAGTTGGAAAGATATTGGAGTCAATCCTCAAGGACGAGGTTATGAAATACCTCGAGGTGCATGACAAGATAGGCCGAAGCCAGCATGGTTTCATGAAGGGAAGATCCTGCCTCACCAACCTATTGGAATTTTTTGAGGTAATCTCGAATAAGTTTGACAAGGGAGAGGCTGTGGATGTTGTGTATTTGGATTTTCAAAAGGTCTTCGATAAGGTGCCGCATATGAGGCTGCTTAATAAGATGAGAGGCCATGGAATTATAGGAAAGATATTGAAATGGGTGGAGCATTGGCTGATAGGCAGAAAGCAAAGGGTGGGAGTAAAGGGATCTTATTCTGATTGGTTGCCGGTTACTAGTGGTGTTCCGCAGGGGTCGGTGTTGGGGCCGCTTCTTTTTACGATGTATATCGATGATTTGGATTATGAATTAAATGGTTTTGTGGCTAACTTTGCGGATGATACCAAGATTGGTGGAGGAGCAGGAAATGGTGAAGAAACGGAAAGGCTGCAGAAAGACTTAATCAGTTTAGTTGAGTGGGCAAAGAAATGGCAGATGAGATACAACGTTGACAAATGTACAGTTGTACATTTTGGAAGAAAAAATAATCGGACAGATTATTATTTAGATGGGGAGAAAATTCAAAAATCGGAAGTGCAAAGGAACTTGGGGGTCCTTGTGCAGGATACCCTAAAGGTTAACCACCAGGTTGGATTGGCGGTAAGGAAAGCGAATGCTATGTTGGCATTCATTTCAAGAGGAATAGTGTATAAGAGTAAGGAGGTGTTGATGAGGCTCTATCGCGGATTAGTGAGACCTCATTTGGAATACTGTGTGCAGCTTTCGGCCCCCTATCTTAGAAAGGATGTACTGATGTTGGAGAGAGTTCAGAGAAGCTTTACGAGGATGATTCCTGGAATGCAGGGGCTAACAAATGAGGAGCGTTTGTCAGCTCTTGGACTGTATTCATTCGCGTATAGAAGAATGAGAGGGGATCTCATAGAAACATTTCCAATGTTCAAAAGGTTGGACGGAGTAGATGTGGAAAGGTTGTTTCCCTTGGTGTGTGAGTCCAGGACAAGAGGCCATAGTCTTGGAATTAGAGGGTACCCAGTTAAAACAGAGATAAGGAGGAATTTATTTTTTTTTTTTTTTTTTTTAGCCAGAAGGTCGTGGACTTGTGGAATTCGTTGCCACATACAGCTGTGGAGGCCCGATCATTGAGGGTGTTTAAGGAGGAGATTGACAGGTATCTAATTAGTCAGAGTATCAAGGGATATGGGGATAAAGCAGGAAGTTGGAACTAGATGGGTGAATAGTTTAGCTCATGGGGGAGCTGCGGAGCAGACTCGATCCGCCGAACGACCTACTTCTGTTCCTTTGTCTTGAGATCTTGTGAAATCTGCCATCGGATCTGTTTCATTTTCTGGTACTAGATCCTGGATGTACCGTTCTCCAGTTCATTGCCCGCTTCTTGTGCCAGAACACTGTCATATTTTAACCTGAAGAAGTGCCAATGAATATTAAGGAGATTAAGTTGCCTGTGATAACAACCATGTTAATATGGCAGATGTCCAAAATCTATCTCACGAACAGTTCTTTTTTTCGTTTTCTTTTTCTGTGATAGGGTGGGGTGGAGTAGGGGGTTTGGGTGTGCTGTCTCTATAGAATACTCCCAAACGAGTGATTGATCCCTTTCTGCTCCTGAAATCTACTCACAGTCTATCCATAGAATACCAAAGAACCATAGAAACTACAGCACAGAAACAGGCCTTTTGGCCCTTCTTGGCTGTGCCGAACCATTTTCTGCCTAGTCCCACTGACCTGCACACGAACCATATCCCTCCATACACCTCCCATCCATGTATTTGTCCAATTTATTTTTAAATGTTAAAAAAAAGAACCCGCATTTACCACCTCGTCTGGCAGCTCATTCCATACTCCCACCACTCTCTGTGTGAAGAAGCCCCCCCCCCCCCACAATGTTCCCTTTAAACGTTTCTCCCCTCACTGTTAACCCATGTCCTCTGTTTTTTTTTCTCCCCTTGCCTCATTAGAAAAAGTCTGCTTACATTCACGCTATCAATACCCATCATAATTTTATATACCTCTATCAAATCTCCCCTCATTCTTCTACGCTCCAGGGAATAAAGTCCTAATCTATTCAACTTTTCTCCGTAACTGTGCTTCTCAAGTCCCGGCAACATCCTTGTAAACCTTCTCTGCACTCTTTCAACCTTATTTATATCCTTCCTGTAATTTGGTGACCAAAACTGAACACAATACTCCAGATTCGGCCTCACCAATGCCTTATACAACCTCATCATAACATTCCAGCTCTTCTACTCAATGCTTTGATTAATAAAGGCCAATGTACCAAAAGCTATCTTTACGACCCTATCTACCTGTGACGTCACTTTTAGGGAATTTTGTATCTGTATTCCCAGATCCCTCTGTTCCACTGCGCTCCGCAGTGCCTTACCATTAACACTGTATGTTCTACCTTGGTTTGTCCTTCCAACGTGCAATACCTCACACTTGTCTGTATTAAACTCCATCTGCCATTTTTCAGCCCATTTTTCCAGCTGGTCCAAGTCTCTCTGCAGGCTCTGAAAACCTTCCGCACTGTCTACTACACCTCCAATCTTTGTATCATCAGCAAACTTGCTGATCAAATTTGCCACATTATCATCCAGATCATTGATATAGATGACAAATAACAATGGACCCAGCACTGATCCCTGTGGCACACCACCAGTCACAGGCCTCCACTCGGAGAAACAATTCTCTACCACCACTCTTTGGCTTCTTCCATTGAGCCAATGTCTAATCCAATTTACCACCTCTCCATGTATACGTAGCGACTGAATTTTCCTAACTAACCTCTCATGCGGGACCTTGTCAAAGGCCTCACTGAAATCCATGATGACAATATCCACTGCCTTCCCTTCATCCACTTTCCTGGTAACCTCCTCGAAAAATTCCAATAGGTTGGTCAAACATGACTTACCACGCACAAAGCCATGTTGACTCTCCCTAATAAGTCCCTGTCTATCCAAATGTTTGCAGATTCTGTCTCTTAGCACTCCCTCCAATAACTTACCTACTACCTACGTTAAACTTGCTGGCCTATAATTTCCCGGATTACTTTTCAATCCTTTTTTAAACAACGGAACAACATGAGCCACTCTCCAATCCTCCGACACCTCACCTGTAGACAGCGACATTTTAAATACTTCTGCCAGGGCCCCTGCAATTTCAACACTAGTCTCCTTCAAGTTCCGAGGGAGCACCCTGTCATGTCCCGGGGATTTATCCACTTTAATTTTCCTCAAGACAGCAAGGCCCTCCTCCTTTTCGATCTGTACTGTTTCCATGATCTCACTACTTGTTTCCCATAAATCAATAGACTTCATGCCAGTTTCTTTGGTAAATACAGACGCAAAAAAAACTATTTAAGATCTCCCCCATTTCCTTTGGTTCCGCACATAGTCGACCACTCTGATCTTCAAGAGGACCAATTTTATCCCTTACAATCCTTTTGCTCTTAATATACCTGTAAAAGCTCTTCGGATTATCCTTCGCTTTGACTGCCAAGGCAACCTCATGTCTTCTTTTAGTCCCTCTGATCTCTTTCTTCAGTATTTTCTTGCACTTCTTATACTCCTCAAGCACCTCATTTACTCCCTGCTTCCTATACGTGTCATACAACTCCCTCTTCTTCTTTATCAGAGTTGCAATATCCCTTGAGAACCAAGGTTCCTTATTCCTATTCACTTTGCCTTTAATCCTGACAGGAACATACAAATTCTGCACTCTCAAAATTTCTCCTTTGAAGGCTTCCCACCTACCGATCACATCCTTGCCAGAGAACAACCTCTCCCAATCCACGCTTTTCAGATCCTTTCTCATTTCTTCAAATTTGGCCTTCTTGCAGTTAAGAACCTCAACCCTAGGACCAGATCTATCCTTGTCTATGATCAAGTTTAAACTAATGGTGTTGTAATCACTGGAACCAAAGTGCTCCCCTGCACAGACTTCTGTAACTTGCCCTAACTAGCTTCCTAACAGGAGATCCAATATTGCATCCCCTCTAGTTGGTCCCTTTATATATTGATTTAGAAAACATTCCTGAACACATTCTACAAACTCTAAACCATCTAGACCCCTAACAGTATGGGAGACCCAATCAATATATGGAAAATTAAAATCCCCTACCACCACAACTTTATGCTTCCTGCAGTTGCCTGCTATCTCTCTGCAGATTTGCTCTTCCATTTCCCGTTGACTGTTGGGTGGTCTGTAATACAATCCCACTAATGTGGCCATACCTTTCCTGTTTCTCAGCTCCACCCATAAGTACTCAGTAGACAAGCCCTCGAATCATCCGGCCTGAGCACTGCTGTAATATTTTCCCCAACAAACAATGCTACTCCCCCACCTTTCATTCCTCTGCCTCGATCACATCTGAAACATCGGAACCTTGGAATATTAAGCTGCCAGTCCTGCCCCTCCTGTAGCCAAGTTTCACTAATTGCTCTAACGTCATAATTCCACGTGTCAATGCATGCCCTCAACTCATCCGCCTTCCCCGCAATACTCCTAGCATTGAAATATATACACCTCAGAAGATTTTTACCACCACTCACAACCTTTCTATTAGCGGATTTGCTTGAACTTTTAACATCATTTATTTTCACCCCAGCCACACTGTCAGCTCTGGCACTCTGGTTCCCATCCCCCTGCAAATCTAGTTTAAAGCCTCCCCAATAGCACTAACAAACCTCCCTGAAAGGATATTGGTCCCCCTGTAGTTCAAGTGTAACCCGTCTCTCTTGTACAGGTCCCACCTGCGCCAGAAGAGGTCGCAATTATCCTGAAATCTGAAACCCTGCTCCCTACACCAGTCCCTCAGCCACTTGCTCATCCTCCAGAGCATCCTATTCCTACCCTCACTGGCATGTAGCACAGGTAGCAATCCTGAGATTGCCATCCTCGAGGTCCTGCTTTTCAACTTCTTACCAAGCTCTCTATACTCACTGTCCAGGACCTCCTCACTCTTCCTTGCTATGTCATTGGTACCGATGTGCACCACGACATCTGGCTGATAACCCTCCCACTTCAGAACGTCATGCAATTGATCAGAGACATCCTTGACCCTGGCACCCGGGAGGCAACAAACCATCCTGGATTCTCTGTCCAGAGACAATCTCTCCACGGTTTCTTCCCTCGCTGCTGTTGTGTAACTATCAATAACTCCCCGTTTTTCAACGGAACTCTCGCAATCCGACTCTCTCCATTTTGAAACTTCTGAACCCGGGTATGTCTGGAAGCCAATTCCGTCCTTGTGTTTGTCAATTTTCTGTGATAGATTGGAGTGTACTTCAATCGATGTAACAATCACGCCAGCCCATTGAAAGTTTACCCAGTTTCCATGAAGAATGCAATTTCAGGATGACCATGTAAATGATTGTTTGAATTTATGACAAATCTACTCATGCTTAAAACTGTTTATTCGTTGACTCCGCTGAATTGCATTTGGAGGTGGACGTTATCTACAAAGAGGGCCATTTAATGTAAACACATACCTCAGTCCATTCTTTAGCTCTTTTCTGAATTTCCTCTGTGTTAGTGTACAGATACACGCATTAGTGCACATACTCAGAATCTGCAACATGAACCCAAATTGCTGTAGTATATATATCGGGGAACTCAAGTACCTGTCCTCATAATGATTGTTTTCCGCTTTCCATTTCAGGGTATGAACTACATAGGGCATCCAAAATAATATGAAATTAGCTGAAATTGCAAACAACAAGATCATCGATTTTCTGCGGTTTTCCGCCTCAGTATCTTTCTGATTATCACTGCTGTTCCGAAGCCCTCTGCGGACTCTATTTGCCGCAATGATATATCTTATTGTTAACCCATTGAACACTAACGTTAAGCCGACTGGTAGCAACGGTGTTAAAATGCTATCCATTAATTCGAATCCTTTCCACAGGGGTGAAGTAGCGTATTCATGTGTGAAGGCGCAATGCCAGGGGGTGTTGTCAATGATGACTTCGGGTTCAACGGCAAAGTAAAATGGGAGACATTTCCCGCAGCTCACTATAACCGTGGTCACCATAACCGTCATTGCTGTTCTGTCAGTGCAGTATCGTTCCCGCAGCTTTCGACAACATATTGCAATGAAACGATCGAAGGTAAAACTGACCGTAAACCAAACAGAACAGTCTCTCGTCACCACTATAAATACAAGTGTCAGAGCGCATACAGGAGTGATAAACAAGAACCTAGAATAAATGTAGATATCGTTGGTCACTTTCACTAAACAGAATAATATAACCACCATCAGATCCGCTGTTGCCATTCCAACCAGGTAACGGGTGATGCATTTGGAAAGTCCGCATTTCCCCCGAGATAAGATCACAATCGCCGTTAAATTAACTACAAGAAATTTGGAGGAAAAAAAAGCACAGAATTATGGTTAGCTGCAAATGTCTGAATGTCCACCATTCTTTCGATGTTATGCACGGTATAGTTGTGTTTTTTTTTGAGAAGTGAACAGAAGCGGCAGAGTGTTGGCGACTTTCCGACCATTTGAAGCCGGGAATATGATTTCCACTATTCACATACCGGTGAAAGGTCGATCGCTCCATAAACAACACCATTTCCATTATTTGAGGTGAAATAGCTGAAGGGATTATTTGAAGTGAAATCATGAGATTTAATGAATAAGTTATGATTTATTGGCTTATGGAAGAACAGACCAGAGTGTCGATATTCGACTGGCCGGTCAGTTGAAAAAGTTTCCGCTCTCGCAAAGCGAGCATTAACAACAGAAAAAAAAGCATAACATCGAAAAAATATGGAAAGTGAATAACAAAACTATCAGTTTCTCGAGCCCTCCATTCTGGAAATACCTTTCATCTGTGCTCAGTAGAAGTCCAAACAGCGCAGCAGAGCAAAAAGCAAACAAGACATGGCACCATACATATGGTGACCAGCTCCAGTGTCTTGCCAAACAGAACAGTCCCTCGTCACAACAAATATTACAAGTGTCAGAGCGCATACAGGAGTGATGAGCAGGGATCTGGAATAAATGTAGACATTGTTGGTCTGATCCACTAACGCGTAAACTATAACCGCCATCAGATCCGCTGTTGCCATTCCAACCAGATAACAAGTGACTCATTTGGTGAGTCCGCATTTTCACCGTGATAGGATCACAATGGCCGTTAAATTAACTATAAGAAATTTGGAGAGAAAAAGTAAGTCAACACAGAATTATCGTAGCTGAAAATGTCGGAATGCCCACTATTTTTCCAATGCTATGCAGGATATGATTTTTTTTTAGAAGTTAAAAGCATAAATTCAATTTGTGCGGACTCTGTCCGTGCTCTCCGGGTGGACAATACTGGACAGAAGTAGCAGTGGGTTGGCGACTTTCTGACAGATCAGAGCCGGGCATCTGATTTCCATGTCTCGTCCCGGTGAAGGTCGATGGCTCCATAAACAACACCATTTCCACTGTTTGAGGTGAAATAGCTGAAGGGATTATTTGTGGTGAAATCATGAGATTTAACGCATAAATTATAATTTAGTGGTATATGGATATTCGGCTGGCCGGTCAATTGGAATAGCTTTGGATCTGGAAAAGCGACCACTGTCGGTTCAGAAAGCCAAACAAGGTGAAACTATGGAACTATGGCAATATCGGCAACAACGCAATTGACAAAAGAAATAAAAGGTATCACATAGAAAAGATATGGAAGCTGAATAAAGAAACTATCAGACGCTTGAATCCTCAGTTCTGGAAACAGATTTCAGACGAAGGTAGCATCTGTGCTCAGTAAAAGTCCGAACAGTGCAACCGAACAAAAGCAAGGTGACGACGGCACCATACATTGAGTGACCAGCTCCAGTGCCTTACCAGGGATACCGATCGCTACAATTGCAGGATAGAAAATGCTCACGATGTAGTAAATCGCTGGATATCCCATAATCCGGCAGAGGCAGCGTTCAGTTGTACGGGAACGTTCCAACTGCCCATATGGACTGGTGGCAGGTTTTACAGAGTTATATACAGTTCAGAGTCATTCCACTGAGGCAATTAGCGTGGTTAGGACATCTGTCACATTAGTGACAACAAGCTACACAATACATGCATTAAACTGTTTTCTCACTCTGTCACTATGACATGACGTCGTCTCCCCAAGGTATGTTATAAGTTAATAACTTTCAAACAAATGATAATATGAAAATTGGCAATATAATTTCCAAGATACTTGGCTTCATTTGCTGGAATAGCACATCTTCTGGTCAGTGTTGTTTCTAACATAGTCAATCATCCTGAACAATCAACATAGATAACTAACTTCAAATTGATTTATTTTTTTCAAATTCGGCCGAGCGAATTCGCTTCTGACACTGAGGGCGAGACATCAGCTCGGCAGGTGAAATGGAGTACACTTTATTGAAGGGGAAGTTAGGATCATTTTTTTCCTTTCGTTCGTTCTGGTCATTTCGAGTCATTTGAATGACGCAAATCACAGTAACCGCTGATGACATCTTTCACAATAAAACACGCTGTACGAATTTTCTTCTCCACATACAAAAGAGATCGAAATCAATATTGCAGAGACATTTCATGATAAGAAGTTCGGCGCCCACACGATTTTAGCTGCGGCTTGTGGACGGATTGATGAGCGTTCGTTTCTGGATTAGCAGAGAGCGGATGGCTGATTCTTTCACTCTAACAAGTTTTTCTTGCAGGATTGGTGTTAGGTCCTTTGTTATTATCATGTATTTTAATAATTTAGATGTCGATGTGGAAAACTGAATCAGAAGAATTGTGGACGTATCCTAGGCTGCGAGCGTTGTGTATAGCCAGGAACTCTATCCATGCTTGTAGCTTGATTTTCACTGGCTGGAAAATTGCTTGAAAAATGGCGGATGGAATTTAATATAGACAAGTGTGAGGTGTTCTGCGTATGAGGAAAGATACAACAAAATGAGCATATATTGAATAGACGGACTTTAGAGAGCAGGATTTAAAAAGAGACCTGGGAATTCAGATCGTTAATTCCAGGAAGGCGGCGTCACTGGCAGATCGGCTCGTATTGAGCCCTAATTACATTGGCCTTCAGAAACAGTTCTCTGAGTACAGGAGTTGGGCTGAAGCTGTACAACACGATGGTGAGGCCGTGGATGGAATATCGTGGTCAGTTGTGACCACCTAGCTACAGTTTTGAATTGTCAATGTGCTGCGATAATTTGAAAGGAAGGGCTCGGGAGCTGAGGACAAGAGTTAGAAGGAACTGTTACATTAGAATTTATTTCCTTGACAGCATGAAAATGAATGTAGATCTCACAGAATCATACAAAATTGTGCGAGCTGCAGACAGGATAAGTGCCTTCAGGTTCTCCCCATCCTCTGAGTGAAACTACAACTACTTGATAGGTTTTGGTTGAAACGTGAAATATGCAAGAGGGGTATGTGGTAAAGCATATTCGCTAAGAGGGTCAAGCAAGTGTGGAAAGAACTGTCACTGTAAGTGATAGATGCGGATTCAGAATCAGAATCAAAATCTGGTTTATTATCAACGACATGTGACGTGAAATTTGTTAACTACCTGTATCATTTCAGTAAAGGTTGTCTAGGTAAGGGCATGACAGACGGACCGATGGTGCAGATAAATGGGACGAGGCGAAGGATCACAGAGGGATGTCCCAGCTGGGCGGGAGAGCCTACTTCTCTGTAGTAATAATCTCTGACTCCATGACTATCTCTGTCCCATTTCTCCATTCAGTGTCTTCTGATTTTACTCTTCGTCACCATTCTCAGTCTGTGCAGAACTGTGGATGTGTTCAAATTCACATTTCATAGAAACATAGAAACATAGAAAATAGGTGCAGGAGTAGGCCATTCGGCCCTTCGAGCCTGCATCGCCATTTATTATGATCATGGCTGCACATCCAACTCAGAACCCTGAACCAGCCTTCCCTCCATACCCCCTGATCCCCGTAGCCACAAGGGCCATATCTAACTCCCTCACTTCAACCACACTTGCTTCTGCTCTCGCAGTTCATCACTCTGTGCCTATTGAGGAGCTCGTAACGATGAGCAGCTCTCGGCTTAGGGACAGAAATTCTCATCACTCTGTATCCATTGTGGAGCTGGCATCGCTGTGCGGCCCTCTGATCACTCTGGGATGACTCACCTCTGTATCCAGTGTGGAACTGGTATCGCTGTGCGAGCCTCTGATCACTCTGGGATGACTCACCTGTCTGTATCCATTGTGGAGCTGGCATCGCTGTGCGAGCCTCTGATCACTCTGGGATGACTCACCTGTCTGTATCCATTGTGGAGCTGGCATCGCTGTGCGAGCCTCTGAACACTCTGGGATGACTCACCTCTCTGTATCCATTGTGGAGCTGGCATCGCTGTGCGGCCCTCTGATCACTCTGGGATGACTCACCTCTCTGTATCCACTGTGGAGCTGGCATCGCTGTGCGGCCTTCTGATCACTCTGGGGTGACTCACTTCTCTGTATCCACTGTGGAGCTGGCATCGCTGTGCGAGCCTCTGATCACTCTGGGGTGACTCACCTCTCTGTATCCATTGTGGAGCTGGCATCGCTGTGCGGGCCTCTGATCACTCTGGGGTGACTCACTTCTCTGTATCCACTGTGGTGCTGGTATCGATGAGCGGCCGTCGGCCACCCTGCATCCATTGTGGAGCTCAGACTGATGGGTGGCCCTCGGCGCATTTGAGAATATCTCAGCGCTGATAAACGCT